>NC_085140.1:448189113-448489113 GCF_024139115.2 Armigeres subalbatus
TTATCGTAAAAATCGGACGTAATTTCAGATTTCAAGAAGTATTAAGTGAAAACTTAAAAAAATTAAAATTAAACAAATAAATCAATGGAATTTCCTATGGAGTAAAGTTTTTATGTAAATTCAGACAGATGTATCGTTGAACTTTAACCTCTGTGCAGTGATCCCGGGTGCGGCCGCAAGGCCCTCGAAGCCTTTTCCTGCGGCCCGAATGGTTTCAGAATATACACATGGCCCATTGACAAAATCACATCCAGGAAAAGTTTCATCGTCCATGTTTCGTTGATTCTGGCTGGATACATACTTAATTTTTTTACCGATCTCAGCAATTTGTTCAACTTTTACCGGATTCACACAGCCGAGCCCCAGCAAACATGTTTTTGCCGAGATATCGGTCAAAGTTGCTTAAAATCAGCGAATAATTTGCGAAACCCAGCTAACAAACCTCACTCACCTTTTGACGAGATATCAGTTTTTTTATTTTGATGGGCACACGGCTGTGCGGATTTTGACGACTGCAGAAATAAAACTGAGTGTGTATGTCTAGTCTACATTATTTTGATATTCAAGAAACATATAAACCAAGTATCTTTTATCATCAAGATTAAATAAATTTCACTTCATACATGCTATGAGTCTAATGGCAACATACTTTGATGGTATTTTTGGCGCTTTAACCAAGCTGAATATATAACGTTCAGGTAATGAATAATTCCTAATGCAACTTATATGACTTCTTTCATTCTTATAAATAAGGTAAGTTAGGCAAAATTCGATTGTTAAAATTTTTGATTTATAATTCCTGAAAATGCGTCATGTTAACGTACTTACAATAAGAAAATGTTCAACGAAATCAAGATTTTGTCATGTTATGATTGGGATGATGAAGAAAAGGTCAAAAATTTAATTACTTGAAAATAATAAAACATAAAAGTCTGAGTAAAGATTTACTCAATGTTCTATTCAATAATTCGGTTAGTGGTTGTAGTCGATGGGATAATTGTTCTTATTTTCTGAATTTGTTAGTTTGAGATATTAACGGTTGCAGAGTCCGAAGTTTCGGCCTTATTAGTGCTTTTTCCTGATGAGCATTTTCTTGAAAAAGATCAAATAAACGAGTCGACACGTCGGGCAATGCAGGTAATCCTGTTTGTATATCTCAGATCGAAAAGTCAAAAAATAAGCTATGGCACCTGGCTTCAAAAACACGTTTCAAACATGCTGTCGTTATTTGCAACGACTTCTTACTGAAAAAATCATCGAGGATAAAAAACACTTAGAATCGGTCGACAGATGTTTATTTGTAAATAGTTTTGCCAACAAAGCGAGGAGATTTTGTTAGGAAAGTAAAATTTTACGCTAAGTTACTATCGCAGACGTGTGTAAAAATATGAACTAAAACTCAGCCACGCTGTAGTATGTAATGCCCTTACAAGTGCGTTTTTAAACAGATTTTTGATTACTTTGTATTATACTTCAAAATTCATTTCGAAATGAAACATATATTGCAAATATACCGCGGCCCTTCAAAGTTCAAAATTCTGTGTGGCCCTCGATAGCAAGCAGGTGGGGACCACTGCTCTAGTGCCAGACCGCCTTTAGACGGGGTATTTTGATTATTTTTGTAATTTTTATTGATTTGATTTCGAAAAGTTTGTGGTTTTGATCAATAATATAAACTTTAATGCTTGTTTAAATGTGGTTTAAATTCAATTTTAAAAGTTCTGCACAATTAATTTAAAAATTGCAATAAGTTAGCATTGATAGGAATTTACAAACTATAAATATGTTGAAAATCAAAAGATCAATAGATTAAACTTTTGATTGGATAAAAATTGAAAAACAAAATTAAAACCAGATTAATCACCTAGCGGTGATGGTGCCTTTCTCGACCTTCGTAAAATGTGTTTGCTTGAAAGTAGATGAGCTAGTAGCTAGGAGTAAAAAAGTAAAAAAGAAAATCTTCTTTGTCCGTTATTGTAGATCCAGTTGAAAACGCGAGATCTCGGTTCGATTTTCAACTTGATCTACAATATGCTAATAAGAATTTCAAATTTTTCCTTTCCCAATCTTTTGATATATATACCCTGTTTTGTGTTACCCAGTTATATATTTAAGGATGTTAGGATGTTTTTAAACAGCTCTCTGACTATACAAACAAACTGACACAACGAAAATGTCATTCCCTTCAAGCTAGCGGAGGCAAATTTGTTGATATAAATCTCATGACCGTCCTTCTGCCAAACTCCCGTATGAGGAAGGAGGAAGGTATCAGTGTGAAGCATCCGATAGTTCGTTTTCGAGAGAAATTATAGCCTTTCGGTACAACTTTGTAGCACAAGAAAGGCAAAAGTATTTCATAATTTCTAAGGTAATAGTCCAAGTGCCAATTTTCAATAGAAAATAAAAGAAAGGATTCGCATCCATAAATTGATTGAGAGGGTATAAAATGATCTAGACTTTTTACGTGCTTTTTATAACATAAAGCATTTTGGCCATAATTTTGTGCCCATAGTGCCGATCTTCCAAATTTTCAATAGAAAACAATACGACAGAATCCGTCGAATGGAATTTAAGTTGCAAATCGGTTGAGAATAAGTACCAAAAAGTGAGCTAAACTTTTCGACTTTTGGTGCGCGCACCCACACATGCATACACACAGAGACATTATCTCAGTTCATCGAGCTGAGTCGATTGGTATATCCAAGTAATACTGCTTCATGGATTTATTTAAGTTTTTGAGGTTTTATCGCTACATTGTTCAATGCTGCAAGATTAGCTTTGTTTGAAGACTTATAGCTATTTCTAAACCATAATAAAAGTCTAATAAAACCACAATGTCAAAAGCTATAAACTTATGAGGCTGATGATTATCTTGAGGACTCTAAAACCAATTCTGAAAACTGTAATAAAACCGGATATTTTGGTCATAGACTTGTCTTAAGCATAACCTCCATAAAATAGTGGTTTTATAGGTTTATAATGGGATTATACAAGAACATAAAGTATGTTGAACTTCATGACTATGGTCAACGAATGGCCAAAAACAAAAGTTTTCATCATAATGTTTCTGCTACATGTTCTGAAAACTTAAAAAAGAAAAATAAATAGGGAATGTCCTGATTACCCTCTCACTGAACAATATTTTCATCTCATCGGGAACAAAAGAATACGGCACCAATTTCTTCCGTTCTGGAAACATGCGTGCTCACTTCAAAAAATCATACAAATCAAATACCTTTCCATTGCTTTGTTTTTTGATGATGAACATCGAGCCAATGAGATGAAATCTAGGCGCTATTCCACAATGGATACGTAAACTTTAGAAATTTAGCATCTGCATATTTGAAATTTTTGTTTATTGACAATAAAATCATAGGTCAAATCCACTCCTGAGAATGGAATAGATAATAAAATCGAGTAAACTCACCGAATATGTCATTTTATTTCCTTAAATCAAGAGTATAAATACGAACATGCAACAAATGGTGCGATAACCAATATTAGATGTTCTACTGCGCTGTTGGAAGCATAACTTCAATTGCAATTAGTGGACCTGGTAACTTGATCGTTTATAACCTGAACATTTTGAATTTGTATGATGGTTGGAACATCGTTTACATTAAAATAATGACACCATTCAGCAGAGAAATGGCGATAATGAAAATTGAACATCTTCCACTTTTATTGTATCTATTTTCTTGTAATAAATTAATAAGCAATTTCTAGCAAGTACTATTATAATTGAAAGATACGCAAACGTATTTTGACCATCACAACTACCCACGGTGTAGTAGCAGCCAATGGTAGTATAGAATTGATTTATATCGGCAAAATCTTTTGGATATCTACTACCATATTACACATGGCGGCTCCACACAAGTAGGTGGCGTATTTTCATTTCATTTCTGCAATATTTTCACTCTATATCGTAGATAGTCTAAAAGATGTGAAATTCTTGTTTTGCAGGTCGCTTTCTAAGGTCTCCAAACCCTGGAATACAGACCTTTGATCTCTAGTGGAATATATCCCTTTATCTACGAAGTCCTCGTACACAGCAGTCTATAGAGTGTATTTTATTGCAAGCAGACCTGTAGAGGTTCAGAAAATTGTATACCGTTTTTATGTGAATTGAGTTGTACAGATGTTCTAAGTTGCACAAGGACTCCGTCAAATAAGGCCAGCATCTACATACGTAACAGGTTGTCTTTGTAGGATTTTTCAGATTGGTTCAGGCTCTTAACCCGTAAAACAAGTAAAGGAATACAATATAAAGCTCTATTAAAGTAACGAACTCCATGCAATAAAAGCTTCAAGATATATAAGTATACTGCAACAACATTTATTTATTCAATTGTACACGAACATCTCCAACAAATTCATCATTTATTTCTTCAAGATCGATAGAAATATCTGCATGGTATATTTTTCTGTACTCGAATCTGTTGTATTGAAGAAGTTTCAGTCACTAAAAATTTGAACATCTTCTGGATATTCCAGATTAGATTTATTTTGAAGTCGCTTACCCAAGTTGAGGGAGCTTATCAAAGGATCCGACGAGTTCATAGCACGAATGAAAAAAGTCAGTAAATTTTCTTCTCTTGGGGCTTTCCCATGATAGAGTCCGACTTTTTTATGTCGTTGAACTCAGCTTTCTTCAGACAACATTCCAAGTGGTGCTGTGAATGAATAATTATATCCCAGCATGGGCAAGGACTTTATGCACCGTAGCAGTAATTTTTACTCAATCATACAGGCAAATATAACCGGTAGGTTGCTTTACAATAACTGAGCTTTTCAGGATTGATTGGCTCTTGGCAGTTTATCGCGATCAGAATGTTCCAGAACCGAATTAGCTCTTCGTTGACATTTAATGCTATCGCTACCCACACGAAGCTCATACATTTTCGTATGTACTATCTCTATTTTAACTGTTCTTGATGCTCTTTTGTCATACGCATGGGATTTGTATCCAGCCCATCACAGTTCGCCGTGTATTATGAGAATAATTACATTTAATGTTCTTAAAATTAATGACTTTTTTCGAAAAAGTGATCGGAATCGAGATTTGCAGCCATAAGCAGCTGGAATTTGTTTTAATGCTTCTGGGAGGTCCACAGAAAGTCGTAGTGGTAGTCGCTAAGCGAAACTTTGAGAAACTTTTTTTGTATGGAACTTTTGTATGAAAAATTTTTTTTTCTTCGGTCTTCTTATGTTTCACTACCTATTTTCCCATAACAAGTCCATGAAACAAGCTTTCAGAAACTTTTATGTTGGAAAAGAGCTACTGTAGCCGAAGATATTGAAGTTGAATAAGCATTGATTTTTCAAGAACTAAAAGTGTCTGGCTCTAATGCCTATATCTTGATAAACATATGGCGAGTGCTGATATGTGGGGTTTAATGCTCCAAAGCATTAGCATTTAGTAGGTCAACTTGAATTACGAATCAGAGAAAGTCGATTTTTTTATTTTCGGCCACCTGATTCCCATAGTGCATAGTATAACCGCTGCATTTCAGAATGATTTAAAATCTCGAGCGCGAGAAATTTTTGGTGCGAATCGAAATGCCACAAGTGAAAAAAAACAGTATATTGATTAATGGTTTACTCAAATTTAATTTCCGTAAATCACGATTGCGACGGCGCTAAATAAACTGCTTTTCTTACCTGGTTTCACCAGAAATTCAAGTAGCACCAAAATTGTATGCACGCGAACGAGTTCTGGGGCATCCAATTTCCGATAATTCAATATTATTTTAAATCCATATCCATCAATGTTGTTTTTTATCCTTCCATTGAATGTTGTTTTTTTTTCATTCTTCCATTCCTACGATTTTCCTTTTCCCAGTTAATAGCAAAGGAAATTCTTATTTGACAGGGTTTTATGGCAGCATTACAACCCCGAGCTTGCTTTGAAGACGTTCTCAAGAGTGGTCCACTGGTCATACATAATCTTGTAGTGGTCTTCAAGAGGTTGTCATGTAGATCTTAGTTTTATTGCTAGTCTTCAAAATTTGTTCTTCAAAAGCTCATAGAGTATGATAAAACTCAAAATGTTACTGGGATAACACTGGGTCTCCAAGCCTCTTTGAAAAGTTTGTTTGAGAGAAATATAGCCTTTTCGTATACTTTGGACAAAAAAAATGTGTTTGCCATAACTTCCGATCTCATATTTCGATCTGGCCAGTTCAATAGGACACATTGGGACAGGATTATGTCGAATGAACTTGTTGAGAAACAATCTGAATATAAATGCCTAAAATGAGTGACATTCTTTACGCGATTTTTTCGTAAAGTTTTATTTTAGCCATAACTGGCCAATTTTCAATAGGAAGCAGTGGGACAGGAATCTGCGTCGAATGCAACTTGTTGCGTTAACGATCAGGTTAGGTGTTAAAATACGAGAAAGGCAAAAGGTAGTTTGGCAAAACTTCGATCCCATAGTCCGACCTGGCCAATCTTCAATAGAAAACAATGGGAAAAGATTCTGCGTCGAATGCAACTTGTTGAGCAAATCGTTGAGGATAAGTGCCCGAAAAATGAGTGAATTTTTACACGATTTTACGTATAATTGTATTTTCATAACTTTCATCCATAGTCCGACCTGACCAATTTTCAATAGGAAACCATGGGGATTCTGCGTCGAATGCAACTTGTTGCGAGAAATCGGTTGAGGATAAGTCTCGAAAATGAGTGACATTTTACACGATTTTACGTATAAATTTGTATTTCGGCCATACTATTCATATAGTCCGACCTGATCAATTTCAATAGAAAACAATGGAAAGGATTCTTCTGAATGAAATTTGTTGCGAGCAAATCGGTTGAGGATAAGTGCCGAAAATGAGTGACATTTTTACACGATTTTACGTATAATTGTATTTGCCATAACTCTCGATCCCATAGTCCGACAGCCAATTTTCAAGGAAACAATGGGAAAAGCAATACGTAACTGAACGGCATACCGAATTCGTTTCAATTTCGAAGGATAATAATGTTTCTAGAAGTTTTTTTACAGGGAATTCTTCTGAAAAGAAGTCAAATTCTGAAGTCTGAAGTTTTTCAATTCAGCACGCTCTATCTTACTATTTGAGATCTTGAAGTAAAAGCATGAATACATAGAACGCTAGTGGCGCTGTTGTCATTAAAAGTATTTTTTCAAAATATGCTTCCCTATGAAAGCCCAGTTAACTTGGCGGTTTATAATGCATCATGTTGTAGTGCATGTTTTATTTTATCGCCGACATTGGAACGACATTAGCAATCTTATACTTTTGCATCAACTGATCTTGAGGAGTTTGCCGTGAAAGGCCATCTTTATCAGTACCTAGGAGAAAAATTAAAACTTTTTAGTCCAACGTTGTTCTTTGTCAGTACTCAGGCGTCAGTCAGGCGTCTCTCATGGTAAGAATATTTTCGCATCCTCAAACCCTACCACAACAATAATTCAAGACAGAACAAAACTCCCCCTCATCGTTTCCTCTCTATAGCATGCACTGTTGTAGCAGTGTGAAAGTCATTCATTCATATATAATGAAAATGCAAGTCTCGTCTTTAAAGCGCTCCTTTAACAAACCCAGAGTCAGGATTACAACATCTCTAGATCCTATTTTATGTAGTCGCTGCATATGTTCGATCTATCACATCGCCGGCGGTAATCCCCGCTAGCAGCACCTCATCAGAACCAACAGCCGCGAGGGCTGTGTGCGCATCCAACCAACCCTCTTCGTGGAAGTACATCCCAAGCGGGACGCGATGGTGGGTGGCGGACGGAAAGTGATAAAATGTCATTATCATGATATGGTGAGTTGGAGAGAGGTTGGTTTACTGTTTTAAGCTGCCGCCAGGAGGTAGCTTCAGAAGAGGAGTTGGTGGTAGAGATTATTTCTTGATTGCTGGTTCAAAACAAACTTTCCTAATATGATACAATGTAAGCGGCTGGTTCGCTTACAAGACTCGACGTCGTTTTACCGGTCCATGATAAACGTTTATATGCACAATATTGAATATTGAATGGCTTGAACAATCTTGTGAAGTTTGGATACATCAATCAGTTTTAACTGGCTTTTACATGAGTTTTCGTAAGAAGAAAAATATTAATGTTAAAATTTTGTAGTAAATTCTCACAAATAACATGTTAGTGGATAGCACAATGATTTTATTTCCGCTGGGAATTCTGAACTGTAGACTATTATCAATTGTTGTCTTCAGAAGACAATCAATCAGTTCATACACATCTCTGAGAATAAGCAGTATTTTTATTTCATTAATGAACAAAATGAATCTCTGCTGTTGTTGCGCATGCCTGATGAATGGAATTGAAATTCTCCTCGTTGAATGAACTTGTGGTGAAAAATTACAATGAACCAACATCGTGTTTTGTTTTCTTCGTACTTCCCCCACTCCAACAATTTCCGCTTGAATGTTCCCTCAAATTCGCGCCTTATTTTTCTTGCTGAATACCTACATACTGTTCATCTGCTTGAGGCAAGTTCTACTATGAACGAACTTTGGGTCATCTACTCATATTTGGGTAGAGGAAACAAAGGAACAGGATGCGGGTGGTATTATACTGCCCATGATCGCATATAACAATCGACAAAAATAGACATGGGAGAAATGGATGGATAATGTTTGTGATACGCATAAGTATGGAAATCTCAATAATTTTCTAAAATTGCAAAATTATAAAAAATTTCATTCAGATTCTTCGGTAGCAACATTTACATAACTTGATTTATGAGTACGAATTTATTGCGTTAATTTTTGTTCGATACACAAGGCATACAGGCGACAGAATTCTCCAGTGTTACATTTATGCGGTCATTTTGCTCAATGTTACAAAACAACTTGGTAGTTTTTTTTCAAGTTTTCAGAACAAACCTCCTGATTTTATCTGACCTGCTTGAAGATCCAACAATTTTGGAACGATTTATAAGATAAACTCAAAATCTAAAAAAATGCAAATGTTACAAATATATGGGCAGTATAGTCATTGAGCATATTTTGACAAAATATGCTTTCAAAAGCCCTACTTCGCTGTGTATTGTGTATATTGTTGTGAATGTTTGTTTAATTACAATTAACCTTCAAACCTTCATGAACCCTTGTTTTGGCCGATAGGCCGAAAAAAACTAAAGGATGGTCAGGCGAACATGAGCGACATTAGTAGCTTATAACTTCTTTCGCAGGAACTATCTGAGTAGAGCAATGAAATGGCATCCGTTCTCCAAAAAATCGTCATTACTTCATTAATTTAGGAGTGTTCTATAATATCTATGTTCATTGGAAGATCCTTTTTAAGGCAGGAACACCGTCTTCGACCAGAGGTCGCACAGACTGAATAATTAACACTTGGAATTAGACAACGATTATGACATTTAAATAATACTCAATGGAACAATACGCAATGAATTTCACGCCCTAGGAAAAGTGTCCTCCTTACTAAGGCTGGATTCGAAGCCGTTCGAGTTTTAAAAATAGGAATATAAAACTAACAATTCAAAACACGGTACATGGTTTAATTACACCCAACCTGTAGATGTCCGATTTTTTTGTTTTATTTTGTATTAGAATTTGTATCTTCTTCTTCTTCTTCTTCTTCTTCTTGGCATTACATCCCACACTGGGACAGAGCCGCCTCGCAACTTAGTGTTCATTTAGCACTTCCACAGTTTTTTTAACTGCGAGGTTTCTTAGCCAGGTTACCATTTTCCAATCGTTTATCGTGAGGCTAACACGATGATACTTTTATGCCCAGGCAAGTCGAGACAATTTCCAATCGAAAATTGCCTAGATCGGCACCGGAATCGAACCCAACCACCCTCAGCATGGTCTTGCTTTGTAGCCGCGTCTTACCGCACAGCTAAGGAGGAACCCCTTTAGAATTTGTATAAAAGTTTTTTTGGGACAAAAATCCAGAAATTGCTTACATAAATGTATGAATTACTAGTTAGCTATGCGATATGACTTCCCTGCAAAACCTCTTCTCACCCTCGCCCCACAATGTGGCCGCACCTCTGAATGGAATAATTCGCCACCAGGGTATTCCGAATGTTTACAGTAACTTGATACTGCTCCCCAATTCAATGGAGCCTTTGTTGTTCTCATTTGAATAACATTTCCATAATATTTGCCCGGCTTCCGCCGTTGATTGAGTTTCAATGTTTGATTATCATAGAACCATCCGCTGGAGTGCGACCGAAAAGCTATGGCAGCCAACAACACCGCTGGAAGGCAATCAGGGAACCATGGATTCGGTTCGATTTTCCCCCCATCATCTGCGTCATCGATTCCGGGAGCCAAGCGTGACCAATGATCGTTAAATTGATAATTGATTTGATTGTTTCCACTTTGCTAGCCACGGCCAGGAGCAGGGAATTTCTTTCACCTACACTCAACTATCATAACTTGGGATAGATTATCGTGAGGGATTTGGTTTGGAGAATCCTTCGGGCCGAGTTGGGAATTGCTTTTCAAGAACATGGTAATAATCGTAAATACTAATCATTATGACCGATTAAATGCATGTTTCGGCTATTCCCCCTCACTTGGAGCTTGTGGTTTCTGTTGGGGAGGCTCTTGGCCTGGATGGAAACATTAAGCAGTCATAAAGCATTGAGAGGGACTATTTCAGACTTGTTGGAGTCAAATACGGGACGCTGAAGGCGGTCTTACTGTTGACGTCGAAATACGTACATCTGTAAAGTTACAATCAAGTGGTGGAATAAAATAATTATGAAATGTCTACATAAAACGCTCACAAAAAAAAGAATTAAAACGAAGACGGTTATTGATATTTTTTCATGTGATAGAATAAAATGCATTCTACATTTATGCAATGCTGAAGTTTTTTGAAGTTTGAAAGCATAATCAACCTCACTCTCTAATGACATGAACTTTCCATCCAACAATGCTTCTATAAGCTTAAAATACTGATAAATCTATTTCGCATTATTGTCATCAGAAGAAAGCTCGCACGAACAAAAAGCAAATAGAAATCCCATACTTCGTATTTAATGTTTTCCCAACAGTCATCGCATTCTTATCTTTCCTGACAACCATCCACTCGTTTCTCAGCTTTCGTAAGTCGAAAGATTCTCCTATATAGAGGAAGTTTTTAAGTCGCATCGTTTCGAGATTTGCCGCTTCGTGCCGGGTTTTCCTGATAACATCTCCCGTTCCCGGAGTAGGTTTTTGTGTTTACGGCCGATTCCACTTGGGGGTCGTCGTCGCCGCGCCGGCTGTCCGTACCATCGTGCCGTAATGGAAGAGTAAAAAGCACGTGGACATGATTTATTGGCAACTGGTGAATGGCATCACGTTTCTTCCTCAGAAATCTTATCCTGCAGACGGGTGGGTATTTAGCGGGACCCAGTCATCCCGGTGGTTCTGTTTGTAAACAAATGATAAAAGGTTCCGTCTTTATTTATGTAGGAAAAGTATTTCAATTACAATAGACTGACAAAAATGCGAGCTTTATGGTTATTTGGTTATTGCTCTAGATGTATTTCTACAGCAATCAAATAGTAGGAGTATCTTCCTCTACCAAAAACATGAAATTAAAAAAAAATCGAAATCACTGCAAAAGTTCAAATAGTGGACGCAGTAGTTTCTCGCCAAAAAAAAAGAAATTCAAATATTGGACAAACACTTTCAACAACATAAATAGAATAAATTTCTTAGCAATCACAGATCAATCTACTTTCGTTTACTTTATAAAAAATAAAAAGGTGTATGTAAACTACAGTGTCTCGCAGAAGAAACCATTTCTCCTTATTGTGCTGTTGACATGTTGTACAAATACAGTACGTTTGTTAAACAAGCTATGAATAAAAAAAAAAAGGTTGGGTTATATTTTGGGACTATCATATGAGCCAATATACACATTTTTGGATCAGTAAACAGCTTTTTTTTACAAAAATGATTCCTGTTAAATGTGTACATTAAAAAAAAGCAAACTACTCACAGTTGTCGACTAAACTTAATCCATTTTAAGAGCATCTGAGCGAAGGAATAAAGATTTTGTAATTTTTGAATTTCAACTATTGTATATTTATTGTGAGGGGAATTAGAACTCTTGTTGTTGGCTAATCTGCATGTACATTACAACTACTTTGTAAGCAATGAAAGTAACGTCGCGCCACTAATTAAGAGCTTCCATAAATCATGTCCCACTGCAAACCACGTTTGTAGTCAATGAGTACCAAGTGCGCAGACGAGAATCGGAAATGATTTTTTTTTATGTGGCACTTTCTTCGACTATAGCTGCTCCACTTTATGGCGATAAGTTTACTGGGCGGATGGACTGACCGACGTAAATACTCATTTACATATGCTACAAATGGTTTTATTCAAAGTATATTCAGCCGATTTATGATGCTTTCCGGCTATGGCAAAATAATACATAAACTTTTTTATCGTTTTTGGGATCAATTTCTAAGATATTTGTAAGAAGGGAAACATACGAAAATTTGTAAATAGATCAAAAACTGAGATGAATATAAAGCAGACATAATATGCAATTAAATTGATCAAAAATAAAATAGAACATTGTCCATGTTCCACTTGGTATCCGGAGGGAAATCAACATAAATGCATATTACGCAACCCCAGGGCGGACTCCGAAGCAGTATAACCGGATGCTGGACTCACTCACGGAGAAGCTGATTTGCCGAGAATCGGTGATCATCGGAGGCGATTTCAATACTTGAGCAGTGGACTGGGGAAGTAGAATGACTAGTCTATAGTCAGATAGTCCATCATCGACGTCACGTTCTGCAGTCCGTCGCTGGTGAGGAACATGAACTGAAGAGTTTGTGAAGACTATACCCATATTGATTACCAAGCGATACGGCACAGTGCACAATGGGGAAATCCGATTGCAAAGGTGGAAAAAATTGATAACTTTTTTCACGAACAACTTACAGAAGAGATCAAGAGCTTATTCGAAAGGGAATTTTGCAAAGAATTCAGTGAGCGCTGTTTCATGGACGTGGGACGCTTCTGTATGTAGTTATTGAGCTCGTTTTGCCCTAATGCCCCATATATCGCGAGTTTCCAAACTATTTGTCATTTTATCTTTAAGACATTGTTCTAAAATTGAGTTTATCTCTTCACTGTGGATCCACAGAAGGGCACTAAATATATTTTGTTGGTAAAAGTTAGAAATTTAAGGGACTTTGGGGTCAAAATACGTATCAAAATGCATTTTATGTGAAATTTTCATGTATTCTGTAAGAAATAGTAATATTTACAGATAAGTGTTGATATTATTGTCTCAAAGTGTTGAACGGATATTTGACAAATGTTTACCGAACAAAAAATTAATGAAATAAATCGTTTTCACAAATGTTTTATTTGGTTATTTATTGAGTAAAAACGATTTTAAAACTTTTGAATAGCACCAATGCCAAACATTTCCAAACCATACCCGATAGCACAACTAGACAAGAATAGTCATATGTTATGAGTCTTGATGTGATCATAGCTAGGAGGCGATGGGATGTACTCTTTTTTCTTACCTTGTTGCGCAAATTCCCCGATGAAATAATATAGCTCAATGATTCGGAGCAAGGAAATGATGTTTTAATGTTTTATTTAATTGATATTTTTAAATGATATAATAAAATAACTAATAATCGTATAGGTCATTAAACATATTGACTTATAGGGATTTAGGGTCATACAACTCATTTAATGTAACTTTTTATACAAAATACTATAACTTTTCTCACGAGCGACTCACAGATAAGGTTAAGGAGCTTATTCAAGCGAATTTTCCAAGAAATTTAGTGAGATGTTTCATGGACGTGAGACACTTCTGTATGTAGTTATTAAGCTCGTTTGCCCCAATGTCGCATACATCACTATTAATCATATTTTTCGTGCTTTTATCTTCCAAGTTTTGTACTAAAGATGTGTTCTCCTCTTCATTATAGATCCATAGAGAAGCACTATACATAATTTGTTGGTAAAAGTTGGAAATTTAAGGGATTTTGGGGTCAAATAAGTATTAAATTGCACTTTACGTGAATTTTTTATGTATTCTGTGAAAATTAATAGAAATATTATTGTTCTCCCAAAATGTTCTACAGACATTGATAAATGTTTGCGAAACAATTACTAATGAAGTAAATAATTTTGCAAGTGTTTTGTTTTGTGATTTTTTGTGTAAAACCCGATTTTTTAAATGCTTCTGAAAGTGCCGATGCCAATCATTCCCAAACCACACCCGTTTGCACAACTAGATAAGAGTAAATATATTAGTCGATGTGATAATAGATAGGAATAGATAGGAAATATTCTTTTGTCATGACATGTTTTTTTTATGGTATCAATTTCTGTTAAAAAAATTATGACAATAATATCAACTATTATCTGTAAATATCTGAATAATCAATAGGCAGTAGCCAAAATTGACTATATGTAGAGCTACATCAATGCTTACAAGTTTTTAAATCACCGTATATTAACCCTAAATGATCATTCGATGTAATATAGTCTAAATGATTTGTTGGATATTATTATTTTTACAGAATACATAAAAAATTCTCATAGATGCACTTTGATGATTATTTGACCCCAAAATCCCTTAAATTTCCAACAAAATATGTATATAGTGCTATGTATGGATCTACAATGGATCTACAATGAAGAGGAAAACAGAAGTTCAGTGTAATTTTTGAAAGATAAAAGTACCAAAATATGAAAATTTTGATGTATGGGACATTAGGGCAAAACCAGCTCAATGACTACATACAAGAAGTGTCTCATGTCTATGAAACGTCACTCACTGAATTTCTAGGGAAATTCGCTTCCGAATTAGCCCTTAACATTATCTGTGAGTCGCTCGTGAGAAAAGTTATAGTATTTTGTATAAAAAGTTACATTAAATGAGCTGTATGACCCCTAAATCCCCTATAATTCAATATTTTTAATGATTCAATAATATGAATTAGTTATTCTCATTAGATCATACGGCAGACTTCAGTGGGCTGGCCACTTAGTGCGAATGCTGGAAGAAAGAATAGCGAAAACAATATTCAACAGAGAACCAGATAAAGGCCGGCGACTTCGTGGAAGGCCACGAACACGCTGGCTGCACGCGGTGGAATCGGACCTGGCGACCCTAAACGTCCGGGGAGACTGGAGGAGCATCGCCTAAGACCGCCAATTATGGAGCTCTACAATACGCCAGGCATAGGTGTATCGAGGCTGTAGCCAACCAGGTATCCAGGTAGGTAGTAGTAACGATTAACGTCAAAAACGCGTTTTACAGTGCCAGATTGGAGGCCATCGCCTTAGCGCTGCATGCGGGTTCCTGGGTACTTCTAGAACCGGATTTTGGCTTACGAAACGAGTTTGGAGCAAGGGCGTTCCGCAAGGACCCTTTTGGACGCAAGTTGTGAGTCATAATGTTAACCTTCTATATAACAAAATTTAGTTGTAATTTACTTCAAGACGATTTAACTCGCGAACGGGTTGACCGATTCACAAGATTTTTCCCTAATCGATTCGTTTTGGGATCCGCAAGGTTTGTGTCATCTTCTTCTTCTTCTTCTTATTGGAATTACATCCCCACACTGGGACAGAGCCGCCTCGCAGCTTAGTGTTCATTAATCACTCCCACAGTTATTAACTGCGAGGTTTCTAAGCCAGGTTACCATTTTTGCATTCGTATATCATGAGGCTAGCACGATGATACTTTTATGCCCATGGAGTTGAGACAAATTCCAATCCGAAAATTGCCTAAACCGGCACCGGGAATCGAACCCAGCCACCCTCAGCATGGTCTTGCTTTGTGGCCGCGCGTCTTACCGCACGGCTAAGGAGGGCCCACATTGTGTCATAAAGTTAGTGCACCACAAGTGCGGTGCTGCAAATAGTTCATTGTGACATTTGCATCACCCGGGCAAAGCTGGGCTTCTTTCGCTAGTATACACGGAAGAAATAAACTACCCAATAGTGAGTTTAATTCACCCAACCTCGAACATCCGTGTACGGGAGGCCAAAATTGAGTAAGTAGGGTCGAAGTAGTTTGCCTTTACTCCCATGTTAAAAAAGTACCCAACGGAAAATTTATTTACCCAAATGTAAGTTTAATTCACTCAATTTCGACCTCAGGTAATAAAACTCAAAATTGGCTTCCCGTATTGAACTGGCGTCGTTGGATTGTGTGGCTCTTTTGTTTTTGACAACAGAAGAAAGAGTGGATGAAAGAACAGAGAAAAAATTACTCAAAAATAAGTTTGAAAAAACTCAACGCTGGGTACTTTTTTTTCTTCCGTGTAGTATATTTGCTCTGCTTTATCGACAATAGGGCACTGCACTGACTGCTTTGACTCTTTCTCACTGCAAAGAAATTAGAAAACAACAAGGCCAGTAAACGTCAAAATTTATGAGGAACGAAAGAGAAAGATATGTTTCCGTGCAGTGCCCTATAGGGCACTGCACGGACTGCTTTGTCTCTTTCTTACTGCAAAGAAATTAGAAAACAACAAGGCCAGTAAACGTCAAAATGTATGGGGAACGAAAGAGAAAGCGATTATTCCATGCAGTGCCCTATACGATGACAACAACAACAGTGGAAATGATTTATGTTGATCAATTGATTCAGTCTTTTATAAGAAACAATAATGTTCATTCAAATAAAGCAGTGAGCCAGCGTGAAAACAACAACTTTGTAGATTAAAATAACAATATTCTGGTTGGTTGATGCAATAATTGAAATAGTTGTTTCAATCGTATAAGATTCTTCTGCGTGTTCCTCGGCGTCAATAAAAAAAACCACCAGTGACACGCGGCGTTTCCATCAGGTGATAACTGGGCCTTAATACACTCAACCCTCCTTTTACGTCAGTTTTTTATACGTCACTTCGTATTTCGGCCTTCTTGTTACAGCACGTGAAGAATTTGAAATATTTCGACAATTCGAAACCCGAAGAACAAAGTAGATGCTTTGTATATTCATCATTAGCCTTCAATAATAATTGTTCCATTCCTAAAATGGTTCATGCCCTATATGATCTATTACACCAAAATCAATATGCCTTAAACAGCCTTTCTTTTCCAGGTCATCCAAGAATTCCCTAGACTCCTCAGCCGCGGTTTCATCCCAAATATGTCCTCAAAGTATTTGTCTTTCACTTGCGTCTCAAATGTAGGCATATGAGTTGTTCTAAGATCTCCAAATTGCCCTGGAGTTTGAATCAAATGGTCTACCGAATCAACCAAGTCTTCCATGATGTCCCCAGCCACGGTAACCACCCAATTATGCCCTCCATGATAGAGGTGACAAAAAATGTCCCTAAAGTATTTGTCTTTCGCTCGTGTCTCAAATCCAGGCATATGAGTTGTTCTAAGATCTCCAAATTGCCCTTGAGTTTGAATCAAATGGTCTGCCGAACCAACCAAGGCCTCCATGATGTCTCCAGCCGCAGTATCAAACCAATTATGTCCTTGGAGTATTTTTCTTTCACTTATGCCTCAAATCCAGCCATATGAGATGTTGTAAGATCTTCAAATTCTTCTGGCGTTTGAATCAAATAGTCTATCGAATCAACAATGGCTTCCATGATGTCCCTAGCCGCGGTATCAACCCAATTATATCCTCCGAGTATTTTTCTTTCCTTAGTTGATTCATTAGACCATTTGATTCAAACTCCAGGACAATTTGGAGATCTTACAACATCTCATATGCCTGGATTTAGATAGATCTTACAATACCTCATGTAAGACGCAAGTGAATGTATTTAAAAGTATCCAACGATCAATAAATTAAGTGGAATACTAGAAATTTTAGCAAAAATTCTTTTTACGTAACATTTGGTTTACGTCCACCAATAAGTTACGTAAAAAGAGGGTTGAGTGTACGTGGTTCACTGGTTCCTAGCCAGCCCAACGGAAATCTACCTTGGGGATGTAGCGGAAGTTTAACAGTTGGTGCCACCTTCAAAGAACTCCAGCCCGTCAGAGGTGCCAACCGGCATCATATTAATGATGCCAGTTAAGTCATAATGACGGCATATTGGTCACGGCTGACGACAACTGACAAAATCTGGATAGCGGTTGGAAACGACGAATTTACGCTGACGGTCGTGATGTTCTACTCCCTGAGTAAGCAAGGGTGATACCGACTTGAAATGGCTGGTGGTCTAATAGTACGCACCTGGGAGTGATGATCTACGACCGGTTGAATTTCAGCAACGACAGCCACGTTGACAATAAACGCAATAGCGAGCATCATGCCAAACGTCGGTGGTCCAAGAAACATCACGAAACACCTGTTCCCTGAATATAGAAACGTTGAGGGAACGCTTCAGCACATGGTCTTCCTCATCCTAAGATTTGAGGCAGTACGAAAGGAATACCCGGTTTGAAGCGGGCTTGGTAGTCATATGGCTACTGCTTCTGCCTCATACGCAGGAGGTCGTGGGTTCAATCCCAGGTCCGTTCCATTCTCCTACTTTGTATCTTTCTCTTTATTTCTCATGTTCTAGCAATCGCTAGAACTGGAAATGGACTTCCATACCGTTTCCATTACTATTCCTATACCTTCAACTTGAGTATTCTATCAGTAATCTGCTAGAATTGGAAATGAACTATAGAGCTCGTTTCCTACATCCAATTAGAAATTCTATCAGTTACCTTCTCCTATCTATCACATTGGCAGCTCGTTAACCAAGACGGACCTCTGCCTCTCCAACCTAACCCATAATTCCAACAAATTCCGCATGAACTCGTGGCAAGTGCAGAGGTATATTCGGCTTGCAGTGGGCGAGTGATTGCATCATCATTTCCTCCCCATTCCCTACATTGACTTGCATTCTGACGTGGCAGGCGCCAGTATGACCTAACAAATGAGATCACCAGTACTTGTACATTGAAGATGTGTGCTAGTCCCAAGCAAACATCTGTTGGTTCCCTGTGTAAGAACAGCTGATCTGGTCATAATGGAGTAGCAACTACGAGCAGTCAATCAAGCTCAAGCTCAAGCTCAAGTACGAAAGGAATACCCGGTTTGAGCTTGCTGATCGGAAGAGGTTTAAAAAATTGCTGAGATCTCGGTAAAAAAAAGTTTGTAGATCGTCATGCTTCCCAAAACTTTTCTCCATCATATCAGCATGACTTTACCCGTTACGCTGGGATATGGATACTCTGAAGTAGTGCGTAATGGTGTAAATCCGGTCATATCGCCAGGCTCGGTACAACACTGAAACTGACAATATGACCTCCCTAACCCTGAATCCCAAGGTGTCCGGCGACCCATGCCGAGTAGATGAATGACCTGGGGGTGAAACAATTAGCCAGGCAGTTAACGAAGCCTGTAATGCTGGATATACACCTTTTGATGGTGCATTACGAAGTAAGATCTACCTCACTGTGCTCTAGTCCTTACTATTTTTGTTAATACTTATAGTGATGGTCGGAAGAGTATATATATATATATATATATATATATATATATATATATATATATATATATATATATATATATATATATATATATATATATATATATATAATTTTAAATAATTATATAATTATATAATTATATATATATATATATATTAGGGTGGCTCAAATTAGTATGGGAAAAACTTTTTCAATTTTTTGATGGGCCGCCCTCTTATTCGTTCTATTTGATGCCCTGATGCTCTGGACAAAATTTCAGCCAAATCGGTCAACGTTTGGGCAGTGTAAACTCGTTGGAAGTTTATATGGAAAATGTATGCAGTAACATCCAAAAACAGTGAAATGCAGTTGGACAGCACAACTTACGATGAAGAACTATGATACTCACTCAGATCTTGAAAATTTAATACAGATATGTTATGCAGAAAACCGCGAGAAGATTAGATTTCGCCCGGCTAAATTATTAGCATTTCTCTGAAGTGGGGTTTGAGCAAATTTCGTTTCTTTTACCTTTGAAAAGAAATAAATTCACCCCTACAACACTCCAGTAAAATGCTAATATCTTTGCCTAAAAACTCTAATCTTCTCGTGGTTTTCAACATAACATTCTGTATTTAATTCTGTAAGATCTAAATGAGTATCATGGTTCTTGATCGTAAATTGTACCGTCTAACTGCAAATCACTGTTTTTGGATATGTCTGCATACATTTTTCCATATAAACTTCTAACGAGTTTAGCACTGCCCAAACGTTGACCGATTTGGCTGAAATTTTGTCCAGAGCATCAGGCATCAAATAGAACTGAATAAGAGGGCGGCCCATCAAAAAATTGAAAAGTGTTTTTGAGCCAACCTAATATATATATATATAATTATATAATATATAATTATATAATATATAATTATATAATATATAATTATATAATTATATATATATAATTTTCTTTTAGATGGCACCTTTTGGATGGAGTAAATTACAAAAACGTTTCGAAGCCGACGACACGAATCTCCAAGCTCGAGAGCACTGAAGCGGATACGAATTTGGTGGATCTGCTAAACCCTCTGACTGATTAGAACTCTGTGTAAAAGTGAGATTCCGAAATGCCAAACGCAATGGAATCAGAACTCTGTACAAAAACGAATTCGGAACTCATGAGAAGAAGCAAAACTATGATTGAACTTCAATACCGATTCGTGGTCAAAATCAGTACTATCCCACTTATTTTCGATGCCGAAACTGGTTGAGGGGCGCGCCTTTGAGAGTTGCCATAAGCCATTTCTCGAAGGGTATAAGAGGCCTCACATTAAGTTTGAGTAATATCTGAATAAAAAACGACTACTTCATTTCTTTTCAATAGAAATGGAGTTGTAAGACATGCACTAAATAAATTACACGGGTATACTACAAAAGTTCAATGAAATAAAAAAAAACATGATATTCTTCCAGAAATATGTAACTTCTAAATTTTGCTCCTATTCAGATTGCATTTGCAGTTATCAGATTGCCTAAATATATGCTTCAATAACTATTTTTTTTTTTTTTTTTTTTTTTTTTTTTTTTTGTAAAACGTTTATTGGTTGCGATATTAAAAATAGTTATTACAATAATTATTCAATTTCACATGCCAAATGGAAATCTAAAGATCTAACATCAACTCTACCATTAACATTATTTATGAAGGTGATGTAAGCGATGAATAGTTGAAAAAGTTTCGTTCTCCGTGCGGTTGGTATGTTGTTAAGTGTTGGTCTTAGTAGATCGTTGAACAAAAGCAGTCGTCTTCCAGGAATGATAGTAGCCAATTTTCGTTGGAGTGTTGACCAGGCTTGTGCGATTCTTGGACATTCGTTAAACTTGTGTTCGATAGTTTCTTCCACCCGACGCAGTGAGGACATTCTCCATTATCTGCCCTTCCGATGGTATGGTATAGTTTTCGGTAAACCGTTTTTCATTCACTATCATATAGAGGGTGCTTTTTTGTGCAGATGATAAACGAGAGGTTTTAAATTCAGATTACCCCAGTACGTGATTCGAAAATTATTGTTTTCAAACCCACGTTATCTCAACCAATATTCAAATACGATTACAATTCTGGAGGAATTCCACAATCCCGTGCTTCCAAACAAGCCAATTAGCCTCTATTTGTTTAGATGCGTACGTAGTAAAAATAAATATAGCTATGCAAATGTTCCCATAAAATAACCCACACTGGCCGCCAGAGCATTCATAATAGCTCCGCATAAAGCTGTAATAATAATAAACCAAGTCTCTTATTACCCGCATAGCATTCCCAATTTGATCCATAAACCCGAAAGCAGCCCATCCCGGACCAATCCGTTGGTGTTGTTGTTGGGTGGGGTAAAAATTTTATGGACAAAATCATAAACATTTGCTAATGGGGAACTTTTACAGCCTAGAACAATTCTCACGCAGTGGAAAATTTTCCGCCGTAAGAATTTGTGTGCCCGGACATCCGGACTTGAGCCACCAGCTGGGGAAAAATTTACGCCGCAACGTGTTTAATCAATTACGCACAACCCTCCTTTTAAATCTTCCCCTTCCCATTTTTGCCTCTGTAAATCTTTATTAAAGTTTAATAAAATTAGGTCATTCGAAGTTTTTGCTGGCTCACCAGCCTCAACAAAAAATCAATTATTTCACTTCCTTGGCCATTATTACCATATAATTAAATTTTCCATCAAAGCCCCCCCATTCCGATCTCAGTTCTGTTTTCAAAGCAAAATTATGGCGCGCTGAGGCGATAGGATCCATCCATCCGAGTCAATCGAAAGGCTACCCCTTTGGAGTAAAGTTGGTCTGCATTCGCTACGTGTCGGAGGAAATTGACGCTTGTTTATTACCTGGCTGGGGTTCTTCTGCGTATCCGGCGGCCGTGATGGTGTTGATGATGGAACACGTCCGTCAATGACCCGAGCAGGAGCCGGCCCGGTAGCGTACGACGATAGTCTGGCACATGTAATGAATTATTGGCAGTGGCTGATTTTCTACTCGCCGCTGCCACATCCAGGCGCTATAGTATATGCGCAAAATAGCCAGCATGAGTTAACCGCCAGAAATTTGTATGGTGAAAGACATCTAACGCGGGTTTTCTCGAAAATAGAAACTTTTCATGAAAAACTATTTGGTACCGGTTATGTAGGAAGGTGTCTGCTACTATACCTACCAAATATTTTTTCGATGAAGGTGCTTAATTTTGAGAAATCGAACCTTAGATGCCTTTCGCCATACTGATTTCAGAAAGTTAACTCCTAGTGTGCCGCTGTAAGCACGCTCAAAGTAGGCGATTCATTGAATGCTTTCTTCCTACCGTCTTTGGTAAATAAGGGTGAGTGCATCGTTTACCTGTTAACTAGGTTGGGTTTGATTATGAGCGGAAGGGGGAGCTTTGTTCACTTAACTGGTAAAAATTGAAGGATTAAACTTAAAGCGGATGTGAATAATTAGATATTGATAAAACCAAATTTCAGTCGAGATAAAACGACTACAGTGATAACATATGATTAAGCACCCGATATGCGTCTGGTCCTCCCAGCTCGTAATTGTATTCTTTGTTAAGAGATGCTTATACAACGCAACGCTAAACTGATACACTTAAAATAGTTAGTATAACTTGTACCGGAAAACGTTTATTTTCATATCTTCATTCACCTATTAAACCATAAATTTATTGATGATTCATTTCAAAGTCAATTCCGTCCATAATAGTGGGCACCATTATATAGACATCGTATTTCCGTATTGCCTGGATTACTGCCATGCTCCCCGAGTAGCACATTTGTCATAGAAGAGTTTCTGCAACTTATATGCGACTAAATCGAGTCACACAAAAGTTGCTGCAACCAAATCTGCCAGAACTGTGCTGCTAGGGTCACGTCGACCCTTTGTAGCTCACGATTCAGGAGTTGTCCTTTATCCGTTGCCGGGTCTGTTGCCGTTTAATCCATCCTTTTGCTCTACTTTTGATATTTTTGGTCACTGTAGAAACTTCGATAGGCTATACCTTAGAAGAGTTTCTGCTCGCGGGCACTCGGACGATGATCAGCCGCCCTCAACATGGGGAGCAGTCGATCGTCAGGTTTGCACCTCCAGAGAGGATTTTATCAAAATCATAAATATAATTCAATAGTTTCTTAATTTTAGAAACGTATATAAATCGATTTCAAATAATGCAATATGGTTTTTGTTTCGGATAAAAAAAAACTAAACACTGTATTTTTTTTTTATACAAACAATTTCGAAGACGGCCGTCATACGGTCATATTGTCATATCACTGCCTGTACTCTCAGCGCCATTCAAATGTTCCTCGTAGTGCTGCTTCCACCTTTCGATCACCACACATTCGTCCGTCAAGGTGCTCCCATCCTTATCCCGGCACATTTCGGCTCGCGGCACGAAGCTTTTCCGGGATGTGTTGAGCTTCTGATAGAACTTGCGTGTTTCTTGAGAACGGCACAGCTGTTCCATCTCCTCGCACTCCGCTTCTTCCAGGCGGCGTTTCTTCTCCTGAAAAAGGCAGGTCTGCTGTCTCCGCTTCCGTCTATAACGTTCCACGTTCTGCCGGGCACCTTGCTGCGTGCTTCCTTCTCCTCCAGAATCTGTCTGCACTCTTCGTCGAACCAATCGTTCCGTCGACTTCGTCCCATATAACCGACGTTGTTCTCCGCTGCGTCGTTAATGGCTGCTTTAACTGTATTCCAGCAGTCCTCAAGAGGGGCCCCATCGAGCTCACCCTCTACCGGCAACGCTGCCTCGAGATGCTGCGCGTATGCAGTGGCGACATCAGGTTGCTTCAGTCGCTCTAGGTCGTACCGCGGCGGTCGTCGGTACCGAACATTGTTGATGACGGATAGTTTTGGGCGCAGTTTAACCATCACCAGATAGTGGTCGGAGTCGATGTTAGCGCCACGATATGTCCTGGTCGATTTGTGATTCTGTCTGCAGTGGTGATCTCCAGGTGTACCGATGCGGGAGGCTGTGTTGGAAGTAGGTGCTGCGAATGGCCATATTTTTGAAGGCCGCGAAATCAATTAGTCGTAGGCCGTTTTCGTTCGTCAGCCGGTGAGCGCTGAACCAATAGTCGGAAGTCTCCTTTCAAGAGGCTCGGAAGCCTCCTTTCAAGAGGCTCGAAAGCCTCCTTTCAAGAGGCTCGAAAGCCTCCTTTCAAGAGGCTCGAAAGCCTCCTTTCAAGAGGCCTGGAAGCCTCCTTTCAAGAGGCCTGAAAGCCTCCTTTCAAAGGCTCAGCCTCCTTTCAAGAGGCCTGGAAGCCTCCTTTCAAGAGGCCTGGAAGCCTCCTTTCAAGAGGCCTCGGAAGCCTCCTTCAAGAGGCCTGGAAGCCTCCTTCAAGAGGCCTCAGCCTCCTTCAAGAGGCCTCGGAAGCCTCCTTCAAGAGGCTCTGGAAGCCTCCTTTCAAGAGGCTCAGCCTCCTTTCAAGAGGCCTCAGAAGCCTCCTCCTTCAAGAGGCCTGAAGCCTCCTTTCAAGAGGCCTGGAAGCCTCCTTCAAGAGGCCCGAAGCCTCCTTTCAAGAGGCCTGGAAGCCTCCTTCAAGAGGCGCGAAGCCTCCTTCAAGAGGCCCAAGCCTCCTTTCAAGAGGCCCAAGCCTCCTTCAAGAGGCCTGGAAGCCTCCTTTCAAGAGGCTCAGAAGCCTCCTTTCAAGAGGCTCCTGGAAGCCTCCTTTCAAGAGGCCTCAAGCCTCCTTCAAGAGGCCTGGAAGCCTCCTTCAAGAGGCTCAGAAGCCTCCTTTCAAGAGGCCTCAGCCCCTCCTTTCAAGAGGCCTGGAAGCCTCCTTTCAAGAGGCCTCGGAAGCCTCCTTCAAGAGGCTCAGAAGCCTCCTCTTCAAGAGGCCAAGCCTCCTTCAAGAGACCTGGAAGCCTCCTTCAAGAGGCCTCAGCCTCCTTCAAGAGGCTCGGAAGCCTCCTTCAAGAGGCTCAGAGCCTCCCTTTCAAGAGGCTCAGAAGCCTCCTTCAAGAGGCCTCAAGCCTCCCTTTCAAGAGGCCTCAAAGCCTCCTTCAAGAGGCCTCAGAGCCTCCTTCAAGAGGCTCAAGCCTCCTTTCAAGAGGCCTCAAGCCTCCTTCAAGAGGCCTGGAAGCCTCCTTTCAAGAGGCTCAGAAGCCTCCTTTCAAGAGGCCCGGAAGCCTCCTTCAAGAGGCCTGGAAGCCTCCTTTCAAGAGGCTCAAGCCTCCTTCAAGAGGCCTCGGAAGCCTCCTTTCAAGAGGCCTGGAAGCCTCCTTCAAGAGGCTCAGAAGCCTCCTTTCAAGAGGCCTCGGAAGCCTCCTTCAAGAGGCCCGGAAGCCCTCCTTTCAAGAGGCCTGGAAGCCTCCCTTTCAAGAGGCCTGGAAGCCTCCTTTCAAGAGGCCTGGAAGTCTCCCTTCAAGAGGCTCCAGGCCTCCTTTCAAGAGGCCTGGAAGCCCTTTCAAGAGGCCTGGAAGCCTCCTTCAAGAGGCTCAGAAGCCTCCTTTCAAGAGGCTCAGGCCTCCTTTCAAGAGGCCTGGAAGCCTCCTTCAAGAGGCCTGAAGCCTCCTTCAAGAGGCCTCAGCCCTCCTTCAAGAGGCCTGGAAGCCTCTTCAAGAGGCCCGGAAGCCTCCTTTCAAGAGGCCTGAAGCCTCCCTTCAAGAGGCCCGAAGCCTCCTTCAAGAGGCCTCGGCCTCCTTCAAGAGGCCTGGAAGCCTCCCTTCAAGAGCTCAGAGCCACCTTTCAAGAGGCTCAGGCCTCCCTTTCAAGAGGCCTCGGAAGCCTCCTTTCAAGAGGCTCAGAAGCCTCCTTTCAAGAGGCCCGAAGCCTCCTTCAAGAGGCCTGGAAGCCTCCTTCAAGAGGCCTCAGCCTCCTTCAAGAGGCCCGGAAGCCTCCTTTCAAGAGGCCTGGAAGCCTCCTTCAAGAGGCCCAGCCTCCTTTCAAGAGGCCCGGAAGCCCTTTCAAGAGGCCCGGAAGCCTCCTTCAAGAGGCCTCGGAAGCCTCCTTCAAGAGGCCTCAAGCCTCCTTCAAGAGGCCTGGAAGCCTCCTTCAAGAGGCCTCAAGCCTCCTTTCAAGAGGCCTGGAAGCCTCCTTTCAAGAGGCCCGGAAGCCTCCTTTCAAGAGGCTCAGAAGCCTCCTTTCAAGAGGCCTGAAGCCTCCTTTCAAGAGGCTCGGAAGCCTCCTTTCAAGAGGCCTCAAAGCCTCCTTCAAGAGGCCCGGAAGCCCTCCTTTCAAGAGGCCTCGAAAGCCTCCTTTCAAGAGGCCTGAAGCCTCCTTCCAAGAGGCCTGGAAGCCTCCTTTCAAGAGGCTTGGAAGCCTCCTTCCAAGAGGCCTGGAAGCCTCCTTTCAAGAGGCTCGGAAGCCTCCTTTCAAGAGGCTCGGAAGCCTCCTTTCAAGAGGCTCGGAAGCCTCCTTTCAAGAGGCTCGGGAGCCTCCTTTCAAGAGGCTCGGAAGCCTCCTTTCAAGAGGCTCGGAAGCCTCCTTTCAAGATCCTTGGAATTCTTTCATGAGACTTTCTTTCAAGATGCTGTGAAATTTTCTGAAATTTGCTCGCAACGAATTGCATTCGACGCAGAATCTTTTCCCATTGTTTCCTATTGAAAATTGGCCAGGTCGGACTATGGGATCAGGCTATGGCCAAAATACAAATTTATACGTAAAAATCGCGTTAAAAATGTCACTCATGTTTCGGGCACTTATCCTAAACCGATTTCCTCGCAACAAATTGCATTCGACGCAGAATCCTTTCTCATAGTTTCCTATTAAAAATTGGCCAGGTCGAACTATGGGATCGGAAGTTATGGCCAAAATACAAATTTATACGTAAAAATCGCGTAAAAAATGTCACCATTTTCAGGCACTTATCCTCAACCGATTTGCTTGCATCAAATTGCATTCGACGCAGAATCCTTTCCCATTGTTTCCTATTGAAAATTGGCCAGGTCGGACTATGGAATCGGAAGTTATGGCCAAAATACAAATTTATACGTAAAAATCGCGTAAAAAATGTCACTCATTTTTCGGGCACTTATCCTCAACCGATTTGCTCGCAACAAATTGCATTCGACGCAGAATCCTTTCCCATTGTTTCCTATTGAAAATTGGCCAGGTCGGACTATGGGATAGGAAGTTATGGCCAAAATACCTTTCTGCCTTTCTCGTATACAAAGTATACGTAAAGGCTATAGGATCACTCCAAAACCGAACTTTTGATAGAAGGCTCGGAGACCCATAGTGTTATATACCAATCGACTCAGCTCGACGAATCGAGGTGATGTCTATATGTGTGTATGTATGTGTGTGTGTGTGTGTGTGTGTAAGTACAAAAATGTGAGACACACTTTTTGGTACTTAGCATTATTCGATTTGCTCGCAACAAGTTGCAGTCGACGCGGATTGCGGTCTTGTTGTTTCCTATTGAAAATTGGCCCGATCGGTTATTTCGTTCCAAAGTTATTGAAAAAACATTGTTTTTTTTTAAGGTCCCCCCTTGGGAAAAAAACTCAAAACCGAAATAATTTTTTTTTTTCAAGGATTGCAGCAATGCTTTCAAATGACCGCAAATGCATATGAATTGATGGAAAAACTAAAATCTATCCCCCTAAAGTGCTATTTTGACCTCTCTTATGTGTTTTCACAAGAAAAAGGTTGAGAACCGCTGATTTAGTGCAAAATTTAACCTAGTAATATTCAACAATCCTACAGACTCAGTAAGCATCCATACGATACCTAAAAATGCTCTTTGGACCAATATACGTACACAATCTTAAGCACAAATAATGAAATTCAATTACTAATGTTTTAATATGAAATAGTTTTCATCTTAAATTAGTTAAATAAAAGGTGGCGAAATATAGCACAACAAATTTGATGATTTTAATTATCGCCACTGGCAAAATTTCTTTGATTGTTTTGAGAACTAAGTATTAATTTTTGCCACCCCTGCAATAATGTGTCATACATGCTAAGCTAAGCCAAAAAATGTGAGCGCGCAACAAGCATTGCCTAAGTTCCGGGCGTTAATGGATTGAAACATTCGTTTCAACGAATATTAGATCACGGTGGTGGCGAGAAATAAAAACTTGTGGCGAAAATTAAATCAAAATGCTTGCAACTTAAACGGCATTTTTCTATGAAATAGGAATAATTTATCCTTATAAATAAATCAGAATTACTAGAAAATAATTAGTTCTATCTTATAATCTACGGAATATTCGAAATGTTTTGTATTTTGCGACAATTTGTGTGACAAACGTGCGTTTAGGGTGGCGAAATATAGTGCTTCTACCCTATCATCTTTTCTGTTTCTTCTTCTTCATGCAACAATAGACTGCCAATTAGCGTTTGAAATCTGTTCCTGTATCTGAGACTTTCCTTTAGACGTAGTTTATGTCAAAAGAATTAGATATATCCTTGTCTATGGAAACTAATAAAATAAGACCGCAGTAACATCTTGTCCTTAAAAAAATATGGAAATATTTAATAGTGTGCAGTGTAGTGTAGCCCTCTCTTCATCGATTCTCCAAGTCTCTCTTACATTCTCTTGGAAGAGACAAGTTTTAAACACATTGAACCACTCCGATTATACTCTTTGCTACACTACAATGCTTTCAGTTTCAGTTTAACCGCAGCGCTGTTGCTGGCAGAACAGACCGGATTCGGTGATCTTCGATTTGGAATACCGCTGAGTCGTTCGGACACCGGCTTATGATGATTGATCCCGACTACCTTGCCGAACAATGAGCATGTGTTTCCACATGCCATGATAATTGCAAGACTAGTTCCCATCGTTACGTCAGTGAACAACCTATTAAAGCTGTTCAAGACCAGATTGAATATCATTCCATTTGGCCTTACTGTTTGAAATGGGTAGGCATATTTTTTAAGGATGAATGTATAGTTACTACAAGCATATGGTAGGTGTTATAAATAACAATATTTGTTAAAGGGTTTGATAACGTAAATTTTAAGAAATTATCCAAAATGGAAACAAACTGCTCTATGCGTTTGAAACGGTGTATCAAATTACTATTTTGGTCTCCCTTCCTCATAAGTGATCAACAAATGTGTGAATAAATTATTGATTTTTCCTTCAGTTCGTTCTGTCTAATACCTACACGCTAAGCCTCCGACCCTTTCCTCTAATCAGGTGCATCTACGAGTAACTAAGTTCGAACCAATGCGACGACGGAAATATGCTAATGACCATAAATGCAACTCCGGTTCTTGACTCATTCCGAAGAGATTTATAGATATGACCCAATTAAAGTCAGCCTCAGACCGCAGCCGTTGGCTGACGCTGCCAGATGGTTGTTCATTTTCAATTAAAAATGCAGGAAAACTGACCAACAACGAATTCGGTTCCCGAAAACAACCAAAACCGATAAATCAAACTTGTTTTCTCATTTCGCGCCTTGACAACGGTCACACCGAGCAATGTTGGCGATGGGTCTGAAAAAAAAACATTGAGTTGACTAATGAAGCTGTCGCCTTTCAAGCATTGTGTCTGGAGTAATAATTAAAAAGTGCTATGAGTTGCTGCCACACGATGCACTTGCTTGCTCCACAGTAGGAGGAGAATTGCATCGAGCGATTCGGATTGTTCGTTGGCGACATGGTTTTAGCTTTGCACATATGTTAGCCGTGCCCGCCTGCAGTTGTTCACCACGCAAACGTTCCGTTGATCGACTTGATAGGGGGAGTTTGCAAGCGCAGTGATTAATGCACTTGGATGATTAATTGTTCGATGGAAGCGATTGCTGGCGGAATTCCTGGAAAGCTTCCAGAAAGTGATCACTGTAGTAATGATTATCAAGATGTAGTAAAGTGGTGAAGTGAAATCTTGTTTAAAATCGGCTGCATTTGTATTGTCGATTATTTATGTCACACTGTGTGAATGAATATCATTTTATTGGAGTACTTAAAAAAGTAGGACAAAGGACGAAGAGAGAATTAGAATTGACGTATTGTGTAGGTGATTCCTTCTTTTGGAACTGACCTTTCTGAATAATGTTTTTCGGGCAAAATGTTGTTTTTGGGAATTTTTTTTGATTCTGCGTAGAATGCTCATGACAATTGAATATCAACTCCGTCAACACTTTGTATCATTTCCGCTCAATCATGTGCATATGAAAGGACTCGTAATTGATTCTGCCATCTCCGATAGCTGACGGAGGATGATGCGACCTGATGGTCGGACACTGATACAAGTTCCCACATGCCCGCAAGGTGAAAAAAAACGCACCAAAAAGGGCAAGGCTGATAAAAATAAATTTCAAAGTACAAGGCAAAACCACTCCTGCCCATACCCATATATGCACAGTTGACCGCCAAGCATTCTTCAGATAGCCAACCGGGCGCTCAACAGCAGGACGTCATCAGGGATTCAGAGTCATGATCGCACGAGCAGCGTGCACAGTTGCGCTGGAAGATAAAACATTCAAAACGGCACATAAAAAGTTGCGCCTGATTCTGATTATGGAGTGGCATCATCTCACGTGTTCGTGACGTGAAAGCTCTCTTTCGGTGCCATCTTCCCCCGGTATGGATCGGAATTCCTGAATGCCAAATCGGATACAATCTCGGTCTTGGCCGGAGTAGTCAGTGGAAGAAGGAAGGACATTGACCGGAGCTTGACGATCGTGTATTATAATTTACGTGGCAAACGGGATCCCTCTACAGTCGTGTTGATCATATTACTGTGATGTGCCGTCGACCAATTTTGAAGGGCAATTTGTATTTTTTTTGGGGAAAAAATCGCAAACGAGGTACGATCTGAATGGTGATTAAATCGCTCACCCGCAATGAGTTATTGGTCTGCTTCGAGCACTCCACGGCAGTGACATTGAACGAGCAACAATGACGAGAAGACGATGACGACAATGCGATTGAGTAACTTCGCGGATGACGGGCGGTTTGTCCGAGGCAGGAAAATCAGCGATGCATAAATTCCATGCCGGGATTATGTGGTACAGTCGGAATAGTTTACACAGATTAATGGTGTTTGGTGGTGGTGGTCATAAAGTGATTAAGCGTAATTTAGATCCACTGTAATCTTCGCGAAGTACTCATAAAGCTGTTTTCTAGATGGCGGTTCTTGTCATGCATACAAAGACGATAAACGTAATAAGAAGGGGATAGTTAATGGGTGCTGACTACAATAAGACTTGTTAGAATAAATGTTTAAGGAGTGAATCGTATTATGTAGAGTTCGCGTAACATTCGACATTCATCTTTTAAATAATTAATTTGCTTTCATTTTCTGTCGGTCTATTTTCAGATGCACTTAATACTCAACCACCGCTGGTGCCGTATGTTCTAAGAACTTGATCTTTGATATGATTACATATTTGACTTATTACACATCAGAGGTAAGGCTGCAGATAGGCTGCACTCAAGGCTCGAATAGGAAGGCATCCTGACCATAAAGAAACAACACGTTTACTTGTTCTATATAGAATAAAATTGTGAGATCCCTTTATGCAGCAAGTAACGACAAATTAAGAAAACGTAGCATCTTTTTTACACTTTTCTCTTACGTTACAAAGGCGAAGCAGTAAAACGGCATTGATGACCTTTTACTGGAGAATTCTAGAATTTTATTGAGCGTGGCAAGTGAATTTATGACTAAAGTAAATTGCTAAAGTCCAGTAACCCCCCAAATGCATTGCATAATATTCTAGCAATTGACCTAGTTTCCGAATAATAACCCGTGACGTCACATTTTGAGAGCACTATTATGCGCCTTTTAATGCCTATTTCGTCCGTTCTTTGCGGTGAAAGTTAGAAATTGCGAATGTTCCTTCGCACCTTCCTCGTCCAGGAGAAAGTGACGATATAAGTTTTATGCTCACCCAGCCATGTTTATTACCAATTTGGGAAATTGTGACCTTTTGGTTCTGCATATCCACCGACGACGATGCCGCCAGCAGCAGGGACTGTTGGGTAGTGCTGAGTCAGCATTGGCGTTTGTGGTCTCGCATTTGGGACCGAGGAAAAGGCGAGCAGCCGTAAATGGTCTCGATCGCGATTGGGAGTTGTTTGTTTCCTTGTTTTTCCATGTGTGCTATTTGATTAGACAACCTAAATTTCTGTGTTTAGAGCTAATTGAATTTGTTATTGAATATTGATTTCCCATTAGTCATTGAATAAATATCGTTATTTCTGGCTAATTTGTCGATATCTTACTGTAATAAATAACTTTTCAAAGATTTCCTACTATTATATTAAATAGCTATGACATTTCAAAATTACATTCTTACTTCGTTTTTAAATACGCATTTATCATTACACCCTCATTTTGCTCTTTAATAAAACACTTAAGAAGTTTGGAAGTAGAAAATATTATTCGTAGCTGTTTATAAATAAGTACCCATTTTTAATGCTGAAAATGAAAGGATGAAAAATATAGTTCTTATTATGAAAAAGATTGATCAATTAATAGTGTAATGTAAAAATAGAAATTTTACTAAACCGACTTTTTGACCCTTTTGAAAATAGGATCTGAATGTTTTTTTGTTGTTGTTAGCGTATGAGCGCCGAGCACCACAGTGATATTCAAAATGTTATACTTTTGTCTTTTGTCATGAGGAGAGATCCCCCAGTAACGGACACGTCCCAGCCCTTCTCAAAACAACACTTCTAGAACTTCTTATGTAGTACAAAAAGAAGCTAATTTCCATTTGATAGAAAACAGCTGAGAAAATTATTAAGCTTTTATAGTGGAATGTCTTCACCTGTCGTCTAATGATAGGCTTAATAAATTTCTCAGCTGAATATAAAACGTTACAGATACATACTCTCATATCTAGAGGTGTGCGCCGGTCCAATATTCAGCGTGGCGATTTTTATTACGTTTCTCTAAGATTTTTGTTGGCTTTTTTCGGGATATTTTTCCTGATAACTTCTCCAGAAATTTCTTTTAGTTTTTCCTAAATATTCATTTGGAAATTATTTTCTGATTTTCCAAGGAACTACTTTGAAGCTTCGAAATTTTTTTGGAATTACTAACAGAAGCTCTTTGCAATTCCCAAAGAAAATTATTTGGAATTTCAACAGGAAATTCGTCGAAATTTACAAAAAATTGTTTCAAATTTCTTCAGGAAAATTTTCGGAATATCCATGGAAAGTTCCATAAGAAAAAACAATTCATATATCCATGGAAGAGTATTTCTTGAAATTCACACAGAAAATTCTTCATAATTGTAGAAGAATGTGGCTGTTAGAATATCCGCGGGAGACTCTAAAGAGTTTTCAAGGTAAATACTTTGGAATTTTCTCGAGAAATTCTTCGGTATTTTAACGAAAAGTTTTTTCAGAATTTCAAATTGTTCAAATGTAGAATTTAGTAAAAAAAAAAAAGTTTGGATTTCAATGGAAAATTGCTCGGAATTTAATTTTAATCTTTGGATTTCTACGAGAAATTCTTTGTACAGAAGACGTTCGATAACTGCAAGTCATTCAACTGCAATGCCTTTTAACTGCAATTCGATAGTTGAAACAGTTTTGCAGTTATCGGATTGCTGAACTTCAAAACGATGTCAAAGTCGATGATAGCTGCTTTACGCTGCACAATCAGGTGCACTTCTATTGCATCTGACGTCGACTGACAACCGTTTGACGTCTAGAATGCGTTGCAGTTATCGAACGACATTCGCTAACTGAAACGTAAACATGTTGCAGATATCTAAGGTCTAGTGTATTGTTCATAAGAAATTCTTGGAAAATTTCATTGGTTGAATGCAAAATACGGCCGAACTGGTAATTTGGCCGAAAAAGACGTTTGGCCCAACGGGTCACACGGCCAAATGTCAATTACTGAACGGATAAAATGGTCAAAAATGTCCACCCGTTTGGCCAAATGACATTAACGGCGAAATGGCCTTTTTGTCAAACGACAATTGAACGAAATTTCGTAACATCGCTACTTTTAAAGTCGGTACTGGTCTTTAAGCCAAAAGTCCTCTAACCAAATCCCATTGAGCCGAATTGAACGTATATCCGAAACTGTTATCAGGTCGCAAATGGTTTGTCCGAAAATATAGTTTAGCCGAAAGGGACATTCGGCCAAACTGGTAATTTGGCCGAAAAAATCGTTAGACTGAATAGATCAATTGACCGAAAATTGAGATTTGGTCATTTGGCAGAATGAGCCATTTGGCCCAAAAATGTTTTTTCTAAAAAAATCGTTTCGGCCAAACAACATTTCCTGCCAAATGACCTATTGATCTTTTGCGAACTTTGAAGAATTTCGTGAAAAATCCGGAAAATTTCTCGTTAAAATTCCGGAGAGTCTCCAGCAGATATTCCGAAGAATTTTCTGTTATAACGTCTTAAGCACATAGTTGGAAGAGTACCACGATGGCAGTCAATATAGCACCGGACCTTCTACGGGTCAACCCCACACCCCTTGCCAACCCCACACCTCCCACCAACATTCGAATGCATCGAACAAAAGTTTAATATTCAAATTACTAACCTGTTCACAGCATATTTATTCACTTCCCCTGATAATGAACATGTCTAACCAAAGTGTCCCATGTATTTCGGCTCGAATAATATCATAAATCAGCAGTTTCGTGCCAATTTATTAGCCGTTCGCGATTTGGTGGGTTTATCACTGCACTTCACTTCTTCTCAAAGGGCACTGAAAAAATCAAGTTTTTACTCACTTCTCCCCACATGAGCAGCCCGAAATATTGATCGAATGCAAATTAAACATCACTTTTTGAAATCAGTCACTTGTTTGAACCGAAAACTTTATATAAACTGCATTTTTTGCCCGAAAAAAGCTATTAAAAACTGATCGCGGAGCGAATGTAAACACCGGCACCGACACCAAGAAACTAATAACTAGGGTGGCTCAAAAATTATTTTGCTCCGCCAGGCTCAGATTATGTTCCATATTTTGGGTGTCGTCCGACGGTTTGGGTCAGTTTGATTAGGGGCTTATCGTGCACAGGTCGTTTCAGGTTTGTATGACAGTTGATATGGCGAGGTTGAATTTCACATTATTCTGATTATGGCACTCCGGCATTGGGCGCTGGCGGGGGGGGAGACCATATGACTGGATGAAATATTCAAGAGCATTAACTCCATAGACAATGCATATTGAATGGTCGTTCCAATAGTTGGGAGTCGATTTTAATCGAGGTTGCGAATCTTTAGCATGATAATTAGGCTTCTCAGAAGGCATCAGTGAAACGTGTAATTCAACAAAATAGCCAGAATTTGTCTGTGATATCTATCGCACCAGGGGCAGATACTTCATACAAAAAGTGTAACATGGGGGTGAGTGGAGTATAAAATGCATTTTTTGCGTTACGTAATCAATGGATCTTTCATGCGTTGCGGTTTTCGTTCAATGAAGTCTCTGGAATGTCGCTTTCAGCCATGCGGGTTCTCTTTTCGCCAGCCTTTGGAGGGGAGGCACTTTAGCCAGCGTAATAAAAGGTTCAGTTTCCCATACTAGTTTTCATATAAACTTGAAACCGGCTTGCGCTCAACCAGTTTTGTTCAAATCAGTTTTTGAAGGACACTCGGAGCATGGGACGGAATCGAGTGAGCGTGGTGGTGCTGGGTCGTTTTTTGAACAACTAAAGAACTACTAATATTCTTTGTTTTTTTATAAACACGACACCAATACCACTACAGTATATGACAGTTTTTATTGTACCAATACTTTCAAAGCTTTGTTTTGATACTCAATCCACCTTCACCTTAATTAGCCGTCTTAATTGTGTCATAAAGTGTCGATAGTGCTTATTCATGCACCGATCTCATAAAAATTCTGTAAATAGATGAAGTTCGTAACAAAATATTTGTTTGTGTTTAAAACATTTTTAAAAATATTTTAGGCTGAGCAACTCCTTTCACTGAAAATGCAACATTTCAGAACGAATGAATCATCAATCCAAAACGACCGTGTGGTGGTAGCAGATTGTACTTAAATGAAAATTTAATATGGCAAATGAATGCATTGAAACTGTTAATCAAAGCAATCGACTTCTGAATGCATTTGTGCCACTCTTCATCTAAATGTGAGCTCAATTGACAGAACAAAGTGAACAAAATTAAGAATCTATGACAAAAGGTCGAAAGACAAAAGGTCGAAAGGACAAAAGGTCGAAAGACAAAAGGTCGAAAAGACAAAAGGTCGAAAAGACAAAACGTCGAAAGGGACAGAAAGTCGAAAGGACAAAAGGTCGAAAGGCACAGAAGATCGAAAGGGACAAAAGGTCGAAAAGGACAAAATGTCGAAAGAGACAAAAGGTCGAAAAGAACAAAAGGTCGATAAAGAACAAGTTGATAACAAGTTGGGTATATTCCAAATGAATTTGTGAAATGCATTTAATTTCAAGCAGAAATAACACATTCATCTCATGAAACAAAGTTGAAGAATGAGCAATTTTCAAAGAAGGAGTAATTACTATGAAACAATATTATGAATATCCAGATAGTTCTGTCAGAGATAAACAAAGATTGTTGATTTAGAAAATAAATATAGCTGCCTATACAGTTGGCAAAAAATTGCTCCTTCATTACTCACTATTTTTAACAATTAAATAAAATTCATTCAATGAGTGTTAAAAATAGATGGATATCTAAGTTTTCTAAATGTCACTTCGATCTGTCAAAAAAGTGCACGCCGCAGCCACGCAGGCACGCTTATTGAAAATACGCCGATGTGTAAAAGCCCCCCCCCCCAGACAGCTAGTCGCCGCGATTCTGGATGCTGGCAATGTTTCATTTACGCTTCCATACCAACGGTGACAGAATCACAGTCCCCAGGCGATAGAATCACGATAGAATCGCGTGTGTTTGGGGGAACCGTAATACACGCTGGTGTATTTGATGTGCGGCGTGCGCCATTTTGAGAAACGAAGAAAACGAACATTTATAAAACTAAAACATCCATCTGTTAGTTGTACTCACTGTATGAATTTAATTTAATTGTTTAAGTTTGAGAAAAATAAAAGAGCAGAGAAGTGTGCGAGATTGATTCTCTTCGTTTCAGTTTCTTGTCTATTCCGACCTTTTGTCCCTTTTGACCTTTTGATCTTATTGATCTTTTGTTTATTTCGACCTTTTGTTCCGTTCGACGTTTTGTATTTTAGACCTTCTGTCCCGTTCGACGTTTTGTACTTTCGACCTTTTGTCCCTCTCGACCTTTTGTCCTTTTCGACCATTTGTCCCTTCGACCTTTTGTCTTTCGACGTTTTGTCTTTCGACCTTTTGTCCTTTCGACCTTTTGTCTTTCGACCTTTTGTCCCTAACCCCAAAATTAACGAATGGGATATGAATCCTTGGAAGGGTTAGGTACAAAAGGTCGAAAGACAAAAGGTCGAAAGGACAAAAGGTCGAAAGACAAAACGTCGAAAGACAAAAGGTCGAAGGGACAAATGGTCGAAAAGGACAAAAGGTCGAAAGGGACAAAAAATCGAAAGGACAAAACGTCGAACCGGACAAAAGTTCGAAAGGACAAAACTTTGAACAGGACCAAAGGTTGAAAGGACAAAACGTCGAACGCTGCAAAAGGTAAAAGAACATAAGTTTGAAATTGACAAGAAAGTGAAACGGAAAGAATCAATCTCGCACCAAATTGTAATGTTTAAGAAAAGAAAAGAGGTTTTTACGCCTGTTGGTCTACTCAAATGGCCTTTCCTCATCTTAAGGCTTCATTAAGCAAATGAAATTATAAGAAATAAAATTAAAATAAAACCAGAGTTGCCATACACAGTTAGTGAAAACTCTGCTCTTTTGTTTTCACAATTTTCAACAATCAAATATAATTCATTCAATAAGTACCACTAATAGATGGATGTTTGAGTTTTCTAGATGCCACTTCGATCAAATACACCGGCGTAGCTGCGGCGTGCTCTATTCTGACATATCGAAGTGACATTCAGAAAACCTTAAACCGTCTAAGACGAATTAAGTACTGTCCATTTAATTCCACCAGTTAATTAACTGGTGGAATTAAATGAACAGTACTTAATTCGTCTTAGACGGTTTAATACATTCCACTAAAAGAGCTTAATATATTTTTCAGAAAACCTTGATATTCATGTATTATTGGCACTCTTTGGATGAATTTTATTTAATTGTTAGAATTAGTGAAAGATTAAAGAGCATTTTTTGCCAACTGTATAAGACAACTCTGTATCGCGAAATACAGGCTTTATTCATTTTTAATTAACAATCTTTTTATCTCTATATATAGATATTCATAATATTATCTTATAGTAATTACTCCTTCTTTGAAAATCGCTCATTCTTCAACTTTGATTGATTAGATGAGTGCGCTATTTCTGCTTAAAGTTAAATGCATTTCATAAATTCTTTTGGAATACACCCAACTTGTTATCAACTTGTTCTTGATAGACCTTTTGTGCTATTCGACCTTTTGTCCTTTTCGACCTTTTGTCCCTTTCGACCTTTTGTCCCGTTCGACGTTCTGTGCCTTTCGACCTTTTGTCCTTTCGACCTTTTGTCTTTTCGATCTTTTGTCTTTCGACCTTTTGTCCTTTCGACCTTTTGTCTTTTCGACCTTTTATCTTTCGACCTTTGTCCTTTCGACCTTTTGTCTTTCGACCTTTTGTCATAGATACTCCTTGGAACTATGTTTATGCATCACTAGAGTCACATGTTCCTGCTGGATGTACTTGTAAGTATCCAGCCGATGTAAATTCAGATATTCGAAGGATGTCTAAGGCATTAACTCGGGCACGACATGGTGCTGTTAGTAGTTGGCTATGCGGGGGTATTTTTTATCGAAAGTAGGAATGAAGTACTCTCCCAGTCAAAACAAGATCGTATATGATGTCACATAAGATGCTTGGCCATATAAGTACTTCCCCATACAATATGTACGTATATCGCCTCCACTTTAGCATCTTATATTGCATCATATACGATTTTGTGTTGACTGAGCTGCAGTGTTTTGCTAGTGAGTTTGAAACCATATTAAACCACTTTATTCTGTACGTCAAACAAGACCGAAAATGTCGAGGAAGCATTTTCTATCTGCTTTTAGATTTTAAATTATACAATGTTCCTTTTGATTTCTGAGACGAAAAAAAAAACTTCATCGCATTCTGAAAGAGTATCGAACATCTATACCTCATTTTAGGACCCAATTAATCTAGATTGAGAAAGTCAACGATAAAGCATCTTTTCTACCAGTTTAAAGATCCTACAAATATGGAGGATTTTCTGTGTAAATTTCGAAGAATACTCAACAGAAACTCCCAATATTTTTCTGTTGAAATTCGGAACAACTTCCCATGAAAATTCTGAAGAGATTCTCATGTAAAATCCGACGATTTTTCCTCTGAAATTCTAACCAGTATTCCTTGGGACTTCCAAAGAGCTTCTCGTAGTAACTTCAAAGAATTCTCGAAACTTCAAAGTAGTTCTCGTGGAAAATCTGAGAATAATTCTCAAATAAATATTCTGAAAAAACAATTTTCTGGGGACGTTGGTCAAATTTTTCAGGCGAAATTCAAACGATTTTCCCCCTAATGTCTTGCAAATATCCCAAATGACCGATTCAGCCGAACGACCATTTCGGCCAAAGGGCATATTAAGCCAATTGAGCTATTCCGTCAACCGAATTTTTCAGCCAAAGGAACTGTTCGACCAAATGGTCTATTCGTTCAAATGACATATTCGGCCAAACAACTTTTAGCCTTGCGGTTCTTTTTGCCGAAGGACAGAATACTGCCGTTCTAAAATTCAATTTCAACGAGAAAATAAGTTTTTTTTTTAAATATTTATTCATTTTTTTAGAGTCTTTGACAAAAGGTCGAAAGGACAAAAGTCAAAAGGACAAACTGTCGAAAGGGATAGAAGGTCGAACGGATAAATGGTCGAAAGGGCAAAAGGTGGAAAGGACAAAAGGTCAAAAAGTCGTATAAAGGGACAAAGGACGAAAGGACAAAAGGTAGAAAGGGACTAAAGGCGAATACAGAACAAGTTGATGCATTCGCAAGAAATTTGCCAGAAGGATGACATAATGAGAGTAAATATTGTCTGCAATCCTGCAAATACTTATTGTTAAAAAAAAGTAAAATTCTCATTAATTACAATTAATTAATTACTATGGAAAAAATTATCGAACTAAACGTTAAAGAATAAGTAATTTTCAAAGTATGAGTAATTATTATGAATCAATATGTTGAGTCATGGTTCGAATCTATAACAAAAGGAAAATAATCACTGACTTATCATCAATGTAAACACTCACGATACCGTGAGAGACGTTTTTCGTAAGTTGTTACAATAATAAAATAATTCGATGAGGTATAATGTTTTAATTTTTTTTTTGTTCATTATTTCAGAGAAAATATTTTTGCTTTTGCGTTACCCATCAAACCTATGGATAAATAGATGGTTCTTTTAGAGGTAAAAAAGATTGTTGAATTTGGAAGATGAATAAAACTGATATTGCGCGAGATCCATTCTATTCATTTAAGTTTCTTGTCCAATTCGACCTTATTTCCCTTTCGATCTTTTGCCCTTTTCAACCTTTCGTCCCTTTCAACGTTTTGTCCGTTCGACCTTTTTTCCCTATCGACCTTTTATCCTTTTCGACCTTTTGTCTCTTCGACGTTTTGTCTATCGACATTTTGTCCCTCCGACCTTTTGTCCCTCGTATATGTTCCACCACGTACTAAAGATACGTATTTCAACGTCTACTGTAAGGCCGTCTCCAGTGCCTCGTACTAGACTCGGCAATTTGAGAACAAAATTGTTTTCTTGTAATGTTCTTGTTTTTTTCATCGTCATCATCATCATTTTTTTCCATCGAAAATATATTTTTTGGATGGAATTCGCGAAGTCGAAGCTGCCGTGCATACATACAAACATGAGTGACATCACTGAAATTGAGCATGGCAAAGTATAGGAAATTAAATTTGAAATACTTCCAAAAAATCTGTAAAACTTTTTAATTAAAAACTTATTAACTTTTGGTAGTAGAAATTAGATAATCTACTAAATAAGCACCTTAACACGAAAGATTTTTATTTTCTAATAATCATGTTTATTGTAAAGCTTTATTAAAAGTCTAATCCAGCACACCAAATAGTCTTTAATTAAATAATGTTTTGAATTTTTAAAATACATTTTAAATTTTATTTCCTATGTATTCCGTGTTGAATTTCCATCACCATCAATAATAGTAGCCGGGAAACCAGTGGAGAATGTTCCAATATCTTGCTGGCCAAATGGCGTCAGACGGAAGTTCCAAGATCGACATAGGCGCACGGATCAAGAAAGCAAGGGCTGCCTTTGCGAGTTTAAGAAATATCTGGAAAAACAAACAGATAAGTCAACTCTATCAACTCTAACCTGAAATCTGTGCTGTCATACGCTAGGGAAACATGGTATGTATCAGTGGAGAACACTCAACGGTTGCAGGTGTTCATCAACTGATGCCTGTCGTGTTATATAATTCTGGCCTGATGGCTTCCCAACTGGATCTCAAACAACGAGCTCCATCGTCGTTGTCACCAGAGGCCGATAGCAATAGAAATTGGGGATCGGAAGTGGGGCTGGCTGGGAGTGTGGCCTACGTAAGGGCGGAAACGATATTTGTAAACAAGCATTAGACTGGAACCCAGCGGGACATCGCAGGAGAGGCAGACCCTGAGGCTCATAGCGGCGAAGCCTCAATAAAGAAATAAAAGAAGTCGACCGAAATTTAACCTGGCAACAGGTTAAAGCTATAGCTGGGCAAGTCTTTCAAGTCAGCCCTTTGCACCACCGGAGGTGTACAGGATCCATAAACCTAAACTCTCACTCATACTCTAAACTTTTTCCATATGTCACATCGGAGCTTCGACCTCCCGGATCACCACTGAATTAAAAGGTTTTTAGGATAACGCGCATTATTACGCCAACGAAAATTTCTAGGGGGGGCGAACTTGTTTTTTCTTATTCTTGCGGACAAAACATAAAAAAGTTATCGTTGCCACTCATCACTCGACCCAACTCATGGAAAACTGTTCGCAAACTGGCCTACAGTTATTTTAACACATCCATTAACTACATGAACATTACAAATAATGTTCGTCGAGGCTCAGCGCTGACATTAAAAAAATCTAGAGATGCCTTAGAAGCTCCTCGAAGTAAGTTTTAAAGGAACTAAGTGAAGCAAAAGAAGTCTTTGGAGTTTCCAACTAAAAGAATTACAAGTTCTTTCCCATTTAAATTTTAGTTACCTCTCCTTGAAATCTCTGGGCATGCCTCAATAATCCTTTCAGAAAGGCCATGCATCTAGGACCATGTTAGAAAGCTTAAGATCACACGTTCTGGTTAGTAAAGAATACTCTTAAAACTCTGAAAATAACGGAACGTGTAGTTTTCGGCTGTTGCAGTCTTGTAACGCAGTAAAAACAAGTTTACTTTTGCATCCGTGGGTTTCAATAACTTATTTTACCTTTTCAAGGATTGGAAAATTGGATTTTTTGTACACCTTCTATTCTAACCCTACCGAAACCGCTATGTAGTCTAAAAAAAGATTAGGATTCAGTATTTCCTTAGAATTTTCACCATTCAATCAAAATTTCAGAAATGGTGTTGTTTTTTTCAGTCTTTTACTTCTATTATTTATTCAATCAGCATTGAATCAGTTTGAAATCACTGTTCCTACTCAACTTCCTTAAGTAAAGATTTCTGGACCTGGAGAATCAAGGGAGTCTAATATTTTTCGTTTTCAACATTTTTATCTTAACATTTAACAATTGTTCAAAGTTTGAAAACTTGATAAAATAGATTCAACTAGCTCGTAGAGAGAGTTAATGAAGAGAATCCATTGCATTGCTTACAGTTACGCCTTTATATGACCAGAGAGAAGCAATATTAATGCGACTGTAGTTACGGGGGACTGTAGTTACGCCAATGATAACGCGTATTGACGATATTTTCTCCGAATCTTTTGTAGTGAGATACAAAAGACTCCGGTAATGGTAATCATAAATCTATTCCAATAATGCATGAAATTTCAGAGTATTTTCTCTAATTTCATCCAATCTGCAAAGAGATTGTTTTAAAATCAAAATCTTACCGCTATATATGCACTACTGTCATCCATTTCCGCTATGTGGCTCCGGTATTCTTCACTGTTACCAATAACACAAACCTGAATCGACTTATCTCAAATTAACACCACTTGGAAGAACCAACCGACTCAATCGACAAAGACGGGATCGCCATCATGGTGAAAATATACAAAGCAAATTCCAACTTTCTACCACCCCTTCACAGATCGACATACCTCGGTTGCGACGAAGCTCGGACACATTTTCACCAGACAATCGACCATTTTTCGAGCAGTGAAGGGTTTTCAACAATGTAGGAAAAGCTATGAGGGGTTTAGTGTGATATTGATGCATTGCAGATGGCATTCAATTGAAATCATAATGAAAGCAGGGATTAGGAACGGTGGTACATAAGGGGAGTTGAAACATGTGGGTTGACTAAAAAAATATTTCTTCATCTTGACATTATTATAATTCCTTATAGTTTTATTTGCCCTAAATATTCTTTTTTTTCTTATTGGCATTACATCCCCACACTGGGGCAGAGCCGCCTCGCAGCTTAGTGTTCATTGAGAACTTCCACAGTTATTACCTTCGAGGTTTCTAAGCCAAGTTACCGTTTTTGCATTCATATATCATGAGGCTAACACGATGATACTTTTATGCCCAGGGAAGTCGAGACAATTCCCAATCCGAAAATTGTCTAGACCGGCGCCGGGAATCGAACCCAGTCACCCTCAGCATGGTCTTGCTTTGTAGCCGCGCGTCTTACCGCACGGCTAAGGAGGACCCCTCCTAAAGCCTAAAGCATGGAGAACTGAAATTGTTTATAATTTTTTTTTTCTCAGATGATGTCAAAACTCTGAATGATAATAGACGCCCTAAACATAGGTGTCTATTATCATTCAGAGTTTTGACATCATCTGAGGAAAAAAAATTCATAAACAATTTCAGTTCTCCATGTTTTAGTTTTTTTTTTTAAATGCAGATAGAAAAAAATATTTATAAAATTTTGCTGTTTAACTTACTGCAGAAGATTGTTGTCAGCAATTCTAAAATGGATTAGATCCTATCTGATAATGTAGAAATGATTAATTTTAGTTATATTTTGGACAACGATAACTATTTGATGGATATCTTTTGTAAATATAGTCTGAAATCAATTTCGGTATCACAAGAGCTGTCCCACAGATCCGGACAGTAACATGTTTCATGTGAGCAAACAATATTTTTTTAACAGCAGTATTGTTCAATTTACTCTAATTCAATTGTTTCACTTTGCTGAAGTATCAAGAAGCTTTAGAAAAATAATACAAAGAAAATTGAAGATGATTTTGAAAAAGGTGGGAATTTTTGGTTGACTGTATGCAATTTATCTGGAGATCCCAATAACCTCTTCTAAAACGTTTTAACGGCTACAACTCATTGCGACTTTAATATATCACTACTCTGAATGATTTGTTTGTTAAAGAAATAGGGATTTGGTCATATTTAAACATTTCGCAACGCAACAGTATCAGGTATAAGGATACACATTTATGAACCGTAAAATTTAGCATCAAAATTCATAATCAAAATGCATTGTTGAAAAACATGATTAAATGGTCGAAAATGGTTCATATGAATCATGAACTATCAAATTTTGCTTTTACGGTTTGTCAGTCAACAAAACCCAGACAGTTTGAGAATTTTTCGATAATGGCTTAGGTATCCGACACTGGGGGATCTCCCCATAATTGAAATTGTTTCCACATAGTCATTTTCCATAGAGAAATCAAAATGTTGATCAAATAACACAAAAAGCATGGAAATTTTATACAAATTAAAGGAAATCTGCTTTCAGACACCTGGTGAGGCAAATCTAGGTAGTGTGAGAATGGTATCACCCACTAAAGCTGACTCCTTCTCCGATCATATCCCTCGGTCAGCAATGAAGTCATATATTCATCAGGGGTGTCACTATTGAGCATTGCGTTCCCTCTTATAGCCTCACCTCCACATCGCTCCCCATGCACCACCTTTGCACAAAAGGGGTCATACTGGCACAAAATGTGGCCCAACACTCACCCACCTGTGCTACGGGAATAACAGTAAGGAATCTGCGGGTACTTTGCAGGGGTACCCTATGCTCATGTCCCGCAATTCACAACTGTCATTTTTATTTTTTCACGCATGCTGCGACGCAGCAAAGCTGAATAAAAAAAATGATTGTCCGCCGCCTCCGTATCGAGTGGTGTGCCCCCGAAAACGCGAGCACTTTGAAACTTGGATTCTGTCAGGAGTGACCTTAACCAGTGTGGTAACCACTCCAACCTGCAACAGAGTGGCACCACTTGTCTGCCAAGCCGGAGGGACGTCAGGTCGGTGGTTCTCTATGCCACTCCTACCTCTGCAGACCGAATACCCGTCAACCCATTACAGGTTCAATGTTCATATACAAGATCTGTAATAAATCATTGTATTTCTGTATGCTTCCTATGTACAGGAGTTTGTACATTATGCATATGCCAAGATTTAATCGAGATGTTGTGAAGCTTTGTTGCTGAATTATAATCTGCTTGCTGCATACAATAATCTAAATCAGTCAAATGAATTCTTATGATTACAATAATTATCAATACAATACACTGGATTTTGTTTTTACACGATTTATATTTTCTCAATTTTCCACTCATCCTAAATGTTTAACGCATATCAATTATCGTGTGATTTTTTATCATTTGATTTATCCTGGATTTTTTGAAACATGTTGCAAAGAGTTTGGTGGTAAATTGAAGTCACACGATAAAAAACACGAGCGAAAAAAAATCGTGTAAAAATAAAATCCTGTGTACAGGCCTATTTGTACAAATATTTGATTACCTGTCTGAACGAGGTTAGCACTTTTGCATTAGATTCCACTACTTGACTGTAACATATGCATAGTGACAGTTCACTTGCATCATGAAAATAATTTCTCGATCCACTTTTTATTACCCGTATTCACTTTCTCAAACATTTAATTATTCAAACCTCGTCAAAATGTCATAATTCTCAGTCGCAATGGCCCTTCATTAAGTTGCCTGCCTCTTGCTATTCAATGCTCGCATCTGCGATAGCTAATGAGTGAATACATGCCAGCAATGGCATGGTCACGATGACGAGCATCATCTGTCCGGATCCCCTTCTCCATTGAACTCGGGCCTGGAAATGAAGTACAAAATTGAATTTGATGCAGTCTAATTATTAGCTTAAATTGTCATCAAGCCCGGCAGGCTTTTTTCAAAGAAAGGGTTAAAATTTGATACGGAGATATATCAGCGAAGTAGAGGGAGCGCACATGGCGCTGTTGAAAGGTTTTTGTACTCGTGACCATGGGGAATATGACTAAATTTGAGGAAAAAAAATCAGAAGTTGAATTCAATGGACAAATGAAATAAAAAACACTCTATCACCTCAAAGTACAGAACAAGAACGATGTCCCACTTTACAGAATTCTAGGAGTAGTCAAGTATTACAAATGCATTCTACGTACATCACGAATAGTGATGAATATCGATTGACAGTTTCAATTACGAATTGCGCTCATACCTAAGCCACAAGATTTAGCTCATTATTAGGTTCAGCAAAACTGTAGAATGATAGAGTAAAAGTTCCGATAGTTTTGAGTGTTGCTATAGTTGCGGTAGTGATTTTTTTGCACAATCTTCGCATTAATCGCAGCAACCCATATTATCTATCAATGTGTTGACCTGTCATAGAAGTCAAACAAAATAGGTGGCGAATTGCATCAAAATTGGTAAAGTATCCCTAAAATACTTTATTTTTGTGAGTCCCATATGAAAACAATGGGAATCGCAACTATATGAACACGAGTTGAAAAATACCAAATCTATTAGAACACTGCAACAATGATTGGAGTTATCATTTTGGATAACAATGATGGATTCTACTGCGATTGGATCACTCTTCGTTTAAAATATAAGAATGAGCTTTCGAATGTAGTCTTACACTTAGAGTGGAATCAGTGGTAATTCAGTTTCTTTGCTAATCCGGAGACGAGCCAGCCTAGGGCTGAAAGTCTCTTTAATAAAGACAATAAAAAAACATTTCTTTGACAATTTTCGAACACTAATCTAGATAAATTTTGAGCAAGATAGAACAAACTCGCTGGTTTTCCCAGCAGTGCTCTATTCATGTTTGTTTTTTTTTTCAATTTAATGAAATAATTGTGTTGCTGTTGAAAAAGGCACCGTAATTGCAAAGTATATTGATCCGGCAATAAAATGACGCATCCTGATCATTTTTTTTTAGTTGATAGACACGTATATTTTAACGAAGTGACTTAGCATGACCAAATGTTTATTTTCTATTTATTGGGGCACATATAAACTATAACTTTCGCCTCGATGATGATGATGGATTTTATAGGATTAACTGTAAGCAGAGCTGTAAATATTCGATTATTTTTTATGAAGCCCATCGGCCTTCTTTGTCACCTCACTTCTAAACATATTCTCGCTTAACTTTTCAAAAGGACCTAAGTAACATTTTTTTCATGATTTAATTTGAATACTGCAATCAATAGCTTTCATGTTGTTAGGTTGATTGCGCTATTCAAATTAATTCATGAAAAAAATGTTACTTAGGTCCTCTCGAAAAGTTAAGCGAGTATTCATATTCGGCTCTGCACCGTCAACACGTTCGTCTTTCAAGCGAATGGTCATTGGTTCGATTCCCAGCCCCTCCACCAAAACCCTCGTCAGTCGCCGGATGCGCAGCCTATGCTGTGGCGTATTGGGGTGCCTCACCGTCACGGCGGCCTGATGACGACTGACAACTTGTTCTTCTCGGAGGCATTCCTCCAAACGTTACCCGGATAAATGCCAACCGGATAATGCAACGATCATTGGATACACGACATGGACAAAACGAACACAATGGACTCACGACGAGATGGACCAGCAACGACAACAACAATGAATAATGGAAAAATCTAAAAATAGATTCTGGCTGCAGAATACCACAGTAGATCTCGGCACAGTAGCGGTTAAGTAACACAGAGTGCCTACCAAATAAAAGAAAGGAATAAAAAAAAATTAAATAATCGTAAAACTGAACACATTTTTGATGATTTAAATAAATACACGCATAGATCTAATCCCGACGTTCAATTGACGGGCATTTCTAGCGAAAAATGTCAATACAATCTAGGCTAATTATGTTTTTTTTTCGTGCGCAGTTTTGTAAATCTGATTAAATTGATTAAACTGATTAAATATCTTAACGATAACTCGTCCAGCTCTAACCTTTGTAGGGGAATGTGGTGGGATCATCATCATCATCCTTGGTGTATGGACAATGAACAATTGAAAAATATTTGAATCTCGTGATAGATTCGTGGGTCATTTTTTTTAAGCTTTTAAGTTTTAGGCTTTTGAAACTCAACTGTTATAAAAAAAAATGAATCTAGAACAGCTGCTGGAAAAATGAATGGTTTAGATTCATATTCAAAGTTTTGAATCATTGCTTTTGAATCAATTTGAATCATTGCTGATTTTTCTCTAAGCGAAATAAACTACAGACTTGGTGTCATCGAAGAAATAGTGGTTGAGCTTGCTTAGATCCTCCATTGTTGGGTCTGTTACCCCAATTGTAATTTTATTTCAATTATATGTTTCAAAGATGAATTTTACGGTAGGTCGTTTTGAGTCGTGCTCAATTTTCTTAACCTTTCGGGACGAACTGTTGTAAAAAGTACAACATATTGAACAAAAGTATGATATCTTTTCAGTCAGATGGCCAATTCGCACCAAACAACCAAATTAGTTCTTTATCTAATTGAGAATGAGCATGAGCATGAGCCTTCCGGAAAACCCGGAAAGTCCGTAAAAATATTAATTTTGTAAAGTTCGTCTTAGAGCAGCGCAATTGTTGTCTAAACCATTTCTGATGGTAATCTTAGAGTTAATATACAGTTCTTACTCTCCAATGACCGCAGGTGGCCAACGTTCGTAAAGATGGTCGTTTTGTACAGTTCGTACTAGACCAGCATTTTTTTCTGAACAATTTCTGGTTTAGCCTGGCTGGGACCCAGTCAATGCTCTTTACTATATGAGGGGGCCAAACGCAAACGGGTGTAAGTGATAAAAACTTGAGAAAAATGGGTGCGAATTTATTGTTATTGAATACCAAATCAAATACCTCGTCTAAGTTATGTTATTCGACAAGGATTCAAAGTAGGATAATTAAACGGGCCTGACATTGAACCCACGGCCTCCTACGTATAAGACAGAAATGGTAGCCATATGACTACTGGGGTCTCAAGTAGCCTTGCGAGCAAAGGCATAGGATTGCCAATCCGGAGATAACGAGTTCAATTCTCCGTCCGGTCTTGTATGTTTTCGGGTTGGAGACTTTCTCGACACCCTGGGCATAGTGTATCCATTGTACTTGCCACACAAGATACATACTAGACCTCTTCATGTTTTAAAAAAGTATCAAAAATTCAACCGGTCAGCCCAGAATCATACTTCTTATACTGCAATAAGTCTCCTGTCAAATTTTCAGCTAATTCGGATAAAATTTGTGACAAATGTTCAGCTTCTGATTTTAAGAATTTAACGGTAAATCGCACATCGACAATGATATTACTAAAAGGGAGAAAAGAGGAATAATAATATAATTAATTAGTCATGATTTTTCACAAATTCAAGAATTTTGCAGAACAACGACATTTGGGGGAAACAGTATTTTTATGCACTTAAAAGCTTGAAAATCACTTTTACATGGACAAAACGTGAACGGAACAAATAGCAATGTTCACAAGACTTGTAGAGCACACCAAAAGCTTCCGTATATAGATTGTTGCGATAGTTTTCGACGTTTATATCTTTTGTTAGATTTTTTCCGAAATTGAAAATAGCTCAAAAAACTAAATTGACTTGAGCCACCACGAAATTTTATTATTATTTTAATTTTAATTTTATTATTATTTAAGTTGAAAAGCAGGCTATGTTCCAGTTGGAATGTAAAGCCATAGAAGAAAAAACCCAGATTAATCCACCTAGCGGTGATGGTACCTTTCTCGTTTTTTCGTAAGTAATTTATAAGTACTTTTGGCATGAAAAAAAAAGTATTTTGTCCATAACTTCGGAAAATCGGATAAAGATAAGTGCCTGAAAAATGAGTGACACTTTTTTGCGCGATTTTTCTATAAAAAAATGTATTTTGGCCATAACTTTCGAGCCAATAGTCCGATCCGGCCAATTTTCAATAGGAAAAAATTAGACAAGATTCGTCGAATGCAATCTGTTGCGAGAAAATCGGTTAAGGATAAATGCCTGAAAAATGAGTGACATTTTTTGCGCACAGACACACATACACACACACACACACACACACACACACACACACACACACACAGTTCGCGATGAAATACAACCAGTTACGGGTCGTCAGGGCACCAGTGAACCGGACGCCCTGCTCCCCCGGAATCGCTGGACTGACCTTGGCACTCTGCTGGTTGGCGTCGGTATCGGAAGAACCTCCTTCGCCGGGGCACTGTTAGATTCCCCGTTGGCACGAGGCGGAGTAGATTGTGAAGAATGAGCTGCTAAAGTCGCCGAGGCACCAGTCACTTCAAGGTGAAGGCTGGGTACACCGGCGATAGTATTAAGGAGTGGTGCTGAACAGCACAACAGGCCGACTTTTCCGAAGTAAAGCATATTGGTAGTACCGGAGAAGTTTAGGCAAAGACACGAATAGGATGGAAAGATGGAAAATTCGAATGGTATAATCCATGAAGTAGACAGTTATCTTGCGGTCCGAGGGGAAGCAAGGTAACAAAACAAGTAAAGGAGGTTTTTTCCCTCAGTCGAGGGTTTTTTCTCCAACCACGGTGGAAGCAAGCTTCGATAGAAGCAAGATTACCTAATTGTGGAAGGTAACTTAGCAGGCGTGAACCCCAGAGCCCAATCCCCCTAGCAAGCCGCAAGGGGAGATGGTGAATGTTTCCAAGCAGTTTTGCGAGGAAGTGCAGACGAAAGTGTCATAACTCAATAAAAAAAAAACACACATACAGACATCACCTCAATTCGTCGAACTGAGTCGATTGATATATAACACTATGGGTCTCCGGGCCTCCTATAAAAAGTTCATTTTTGGAGCGAACCAAGGATGTTATCGATCATTTAGTAATTCGCGTCCGATCATTTAGTAGTTTGTCAATAACTCATTCCAGAAGCTGAATTTCAAAATGTGTTGTATGGTGGACTTCTAGTGCGAATGTTTTTCTGCAACTTTGCCTTATGGTTCGTTGTTTGAATTCCACTAGTAACGGAGTTATAACTATAGTTTCAGTAACTTAGACTAAATGATAAAAAAATTCCAATCATTTAGTTAAAGTTACTGCAACTAGCGTTATAACTGCGTTATTAGTTGAATTCTTACAACGAACTATTAGGCAGAGTTTTAAAAAAGCCTTCGCACTTGAAGTTCACCATACAACACATTTTGAAATTCCGCTTCTGGAATGAGTTATTGACAAACTACTAAATGATCGAACGCAAATTACTAAATGATCGATAACATCCTTGGAGCGATCATATAGCGTTTACGTATACTTTGTATACGAGAAAGGCAAAAAGAAGAAGATGACTAGCAATACAACTTTTCTTAACACATTGGTTTTCAATTCCCAGATCGGATCGCAGCAATCGACTGGCGTGGTTGGCTTCATTTTTTCCTCCCTCCTGTCATGGATTTTTAGCTTTTTCGAATGTTATCAAATTTTATTTAAAAGACACGTTCTGATTTTGGTGTATGTGCTATTGGGTCGTATGAATAAAAAGTAGTAAACCCGAATGCTTGTAGTATCTACTCAGAAGTAAAATCCACAGAGTAAACTACAACTTTGGTATGAATAAAAATAAATTCGAACATGTAGTTACAGCTCTTTCGAACTTAAGTATTTACTACACAGAGCAGAAATGTCAAAAAATGAAACTAGAGTAATTTCTAAAAATATCGAAACACGAAATAATATACTCTTTGTTTACTTTTTTTGATCCACTTTTCCAGAAGAAAAATTCACAGATTCTAAAATAACATTAGTCGCCATGTTTGATGATAAGCACGGGGACCGCAGCAGAATAAAAAAAACAAAATCAAATTTATTTTACCCAAATCATAAAGTGCATCTATTTTCAATTACGACGTTTTTCTAGTTTACACTTGACCTCTTGTTTGTATCGCGATTTATTTCCGGCAAGGTGCGGTGAAAATTGAAAAAATGGCAGAAAATTCACAATTATACGGTGAGCAATTGTTGGACCTCGAGATTTCATACCCGGAGGTGAACCTGGAGATGGAAGACGACGAGGAGGATGGATCATCGAAGAGATTTGCAGAGAAATCGGGCCAGATAAGCGATTTTCGTTTTGCAACCGCTTTGCGCCGCTTCGGGAGTGTTTTGATACAAAAAAGCCAAACACCGCAAATGAAGAAGCTAAAAGCAGGAGCGATTAAGGAGATGGCCATGCATTTCTTGCTGGAAACCGGAGTGGAATTGACAGAAAAACAAATTATGAAGAAGGTCAATAACATGAAATCCAGGATCAAGTCGAAGACGGACAAAAAGGCCACCGGTAATAGGCAAATTTGCTTAAATTCCGGTGAAAAAATTTTCTACGACCTCCTGGGAGCTGAAGAAAATCCGGCAGTATCAAAAGTAAACTGTAAGTAATATTTATGTCGCAACAAATAAGTGTCTTAATTTCATCCCTAAATGTACTCACACAGATGGTGTTTCGGTGGGATCAAGTGCTATTGCTTTGAAAAGGCAGAGTATTGGGATTATTTCCGACGACGATGAAGACATCTTACAATCACCGGTCAAAGCGGCGCTTAACGATTCAGGAACATCCAACGTTTTGACAGAATCCGGTCAAATTGCTGCCGGAAAATCGCTGCCATTACAAGAGAAATTCATACCACCTCCATCAAAAGTTGGGCGGTTTACAGGAAAGGTAAGTGAAACTAGTGAATCGTATGGATATTGTGACTAAAAATTTGATGTTTTAGGCTCGTATCCAACCATCTGAACATCGACTCGACCCCGACAAGCTCTCGAATAGTCAACTGCAGCAAAAGGTGCTGGTCAAGCAGTTCGAAGTCCTCGAGCAGCAACAGCGAATCAACGACAAGTTAGAGAGCGTGCTTGATAAGGCTGGAGACTTGTTGAACCGCTATTTGAAATGAAGAGGCTATTAACAACAAACAATATGAATATGGAAACGGATTTTTTTTATTGAATTTATTTCGAATCAGTTCGTAAGATAAATAAAAATAAGTGTTTTATTGTATCCAACAAAGTTGGATCGTTCTTGAAAACGGTTTTCTATGTGCCATTGTTCGAAATCCCTATCATTGGGAACACTTTATGATCGATTTTTTTTATTCATAGAGTTAGTAATCACCAAGCTAAAAACCTGGAGTTCCTGCGGCAGTTCCTCTGGTAATTCTTCCTGAAATTCCTTCGGAAGTTCCCCTGGAAGTTCCTCCTGGAATACTTCCGGAGGTTTCTCATGGAATTCCTGCGGAAGATTCTCCTGGATTTCCTCCGGAAGTTCATTCTTGAATTCCTCCCGAAGTTCTTCCTGGAAATCCTGCGGAGGTTCCTGCTGGAATTCCTCCAGAAGGAGTCCACCCGGAAGTTCCACCTGTAATTCCGCCGAAAGTTCCTCCTGAAGTTCCACCTGAAGTTTCTGCGGCAGATCTTCATTTTATTTCTCTGAAAGTTTCTTTAATTTCTTTTATTTCCTGGAGTTCCTTTTGCAATTCTTTCGGAAGTCTCTTCTGGAATTCCTCCAGAAGTTCCTCCTGGATTTCCTACGAAAGCTCCTCCTGGAATTTCTAGGTAAATTCCTTCTAGAATTCCTTCTAGACTACCTCTAGAAGTTCCTACTGAAATTACTCCGAAAGTTTCGCTTGGAATTCTTCCGGAAATTCCTTCGAAAGTTACTGCTGGAATCCCTCCGGAAGTTCCACCTATAATTTAGCTGAAAGTTCCTTCGGCAAATCCTCCGGAAGTTCCTTCTGCAATTCTTTCAGAAGTTTCTCCTGGAATTCCTCTGGCATGAGGACATGGAATTGCTTCGGAAGTTTCTCCTGGAATTTTTCAGGAAGTTCTTTCTGCAAGTTCTCTGGAAGTTCCTTCGGCAATCCTTCGTGAAGTTCCTTTTGCAATTCTTTTGGAAGTCCCTCTTGAAATTCCTTCAGGAGTTCCTCCTAGAATTCTTCTAGAAGCTCCTCCTGGAATTCCTCCGGAAGTTCCAAAACACACTATTAAAGTATAAAGAATCCGGAAGTTCCTCCTGGAATTCCTCCGCAAGTTCCTCCAGGAATTCTTCTAAAAGAGGAGAGAGGAGGAATTCCAGGAGGAATTTTTGGAGGAATTCCAGGAGAAACCTCCGGAGGAATTCTTGAAGGAACTTTCGGAGGAATTCCTGGAGGAACTTCTGAAGGACATCCAGGAGGAGATTCGGGATGAATTCCAGGAGGAACGTCCAAATGAACAGGAAGATCTTTTGTATGAATTGCGGAAGAAACTACCGAAGGAATCTTAAATGGAGCGTCAATTAGTTCCCGTGACGTCAATAAGTAAACGAGTTGCAATATGTTTTCTTTCATCCTTTTAGAATCTGTAATTGCTAATAAGAGCCGGTGAGTATTCGTGAATGCAATTTAAAACAAACAATTTATATTAACAGAACTAAACATAAAAAAACGAATCATTTATATACATCCTTATCATTATTCAAATATACTTGTGGTTTCACTCATCTGCTGCAATAGAAGTCGACCCACTAAGAAATACAGCGATTGCTTCTCGTCTGTTTTGTCCGCGAACTCTCGCATCACCAATTCCATCCGAAACGATATCGTTCACTTCATCATTATCTTCGACATCATCGAAATCCTCATCTTGAAGGTATTTTGCAACATTGTGCAGTACAAAACAGGCCAGAATCATTGAGGGCACTCGATATGTAGCCATGCGCACAGTATTTTGTAAAAATGGAAATCGTCGTTTCACCTGACCAAAAACCCTCTCTATAACAACGCGTTCCCGGCAAAAAATTTTATTGTAGTTTTCTCGAATCGCAGAATCTGGATTCCTATATGGTGTCATTATCCATGGAGCAATTGCGTATCCTTCATCGCCCAGAAGAAGTGCTCCGGAAGTATTCTCAGACATGATTCTATAGACGTCTGAATTCTTCCAAATCCTGGAATCATGAACCGATCCTGGCCAAGAACAATCGATGCTAGTGATGATGTCATTAGCGTCACACGTAGCTTGAACGTTGAATGATGCCAATCCTTTTCTGTTGATGAACTCATCTGGATGCCTATGTGGACGCTCGATTTTAATATGAGTGCAATCGATAGCTCCAACAGCATTTGGAATTTTCCCCTTGCGGCTCCAACTACGTTTCGCCTCACGGAATTCAGCTTCTGTAGACGGGAATCGAATCCACTCATTAGATTTACAAATTATTTGCTGGCAAACACGCCAAATAGTTTTGCAAACTGTTGATTGATGGACCCCGATGTCTTCACCAACACCAACCTGGAAAAAATATTTGAAGCAACTTAAAAGTTTGAACTTTTATATCAGAAATAAGCACTAATTTTCCAGTGGGATTTTTCTCTTTAGCGCACCGCTTGTGTCGAAACGAAACCACTGAGAGGATTTCCTACCTTCATATTACTTACCTGGAAACCTGGATCTCCCACATATCGTAGGAAAATTTTCATTTTCTGAAAATTACCTAACCCACCTCCTCTTGTGTCTTCTCGGTCATTAATAAAATAATCAGATAACCATTGGACATTTTCGCGACTAAATCGATAAAGTGATTTGAAGTTATCGTCTTATAAATAAAGCTGAGTTCAAATTCATTTTTTTTGCGCTAAAAGACTTTAAAATATTTCAAAACAAATGATCAAATTCTCAATGTAGCAACCTCCGGAGCTGCCTACCGTGGACAAATAGTAAACACTACTTTTATTCATACCGAATGAGATGTTTGTAGTATGTTCGAATCGAGTAGTGCAGTAATGTGTATTTTATTCATACGAACATGTTCCACAAGTGACGTTTACTACTGAAAATGTAGTAAACTCAAACTTACTACTTTTTATTCATACGACCCATTGTGATTTTATTTTAGTTGGAATATGCTTGTGGAGCAATTGGAGGGTTACAAGAAGTTCTGCCCAAGAAAGGGACCGGATGACGATGTGTTTTTCCTTTTTGTTTCAATGAATTAATTAGTTTATACCCCTTAAATACTATTTTAACAATAAGAAACGAAAGGGAGTTAAGATAAACCAAAGTTGGACTCGTGGACTCCCATCAGAATTAGTGATATAATTAAGGGTATGCGATAACACACTTTTTCCTAACGAAACGAAACGAAACGAAATTTAAAATGTCTATGTTGATTCGGATCGAAACGAAACGAAATATAGATTTCTTTCGAGACTTCGAAACGATACGAAATCAAGGTCCATTTAATTCGAAATTTTTCGAAACGAAACGAAATTTGGATTTTTTTTTCCGCGGAACTTTTATTGAATTGGTTTTACATTATGTACGCAATTCTGATTTCACTTTTTCAAAGTCGAATAACTGTTTTGCGACCAAAAGAGTTATAATAACTGAAGAGACAATCTGTGATAAATAGCCACATTCTCGCCGCATATACCATTGGCGATAAGGCAATACCCCAGAATTTGTGCCGCTTTCATAGGAATTCATCGTGGAGCGTGTGCTTCTGAATCTGATCAATTTTATATCAGTTTTATATAAGTAGGTATATAAAAATAAAGAAATTATGGGATTTTCTTTGGGCTTCTAATTTCGTCTAAAACCTTAGTTCAGCAATTTTAATGATCTTTCAACCCGTTCTGGATTTTTTTTTGCAAATTCCATGCGTAGATCTAGAAATGCCCACAAATCTGCAATGTTCCTCACATATTGTGCAAATAGTCGAAGAAGAGCTTGATAACGTTTCTTAACTGTACACGTCGTAGTTGCTAATCATGATTGGCCGAGAAACAGAAAATATGCATAGCTCACCAATTAAATAATATTCTTGGGATACAAAAAAGTTAAGAACAATAACGATGCTGGTCAATAACAGTGCTTATAGTCAATTTAGTATTAGGAGAGCAAAAATTAGTGTAACATTCACTGCTTTAAGAGACCGAGGTATGCTCTGCATCTCCGTGAGCGCTGCGGAAAAGGAATCGTTGGTTAGTTGAGAAGGTAATTCATGTAAAACCCCTTGGCAAGCGTCAAAATATTTATTGTAAACGAAGTTATTTTGAAAACAAGAAGATTAAAAGTGTGTTTCAAAACAATCCAACGCAAGATCAATGTGCTTCGTTCAATAATCTTCTACAACACAATCGATTCCGCACTAAATAATTTTGTGCTCTCTGATGCAGATATTAGCAGGGTTCCGACTTTTATTTTCGTAGCGTTTTTCGGGCCCAGGGAGAATCTATTTTCGTTGTTTATAGTGAGGAACATCATTCACCCACCAATCTTTTCTCTGGAGCTAGCCTTGGAGGATAAACGAAAATCGTGCCTATTAGATGAAATTCCTTTTTCGTTTCATCACTTTTACCTCTCACTCACTTTTCGCGAGAATTATCGCAGAACAATTATAAAAATTGTATGGCCACGGTGGGACTCGAACCCAGCATATCAACAATAATAGCCATAGAGATGCGCTCACTCTAGCCACACCACCAAGCTATCTGCATGTAGGTACCAGGTTATTTGATCCACAAAGGCACCGAAAATGCTCGGATATGAAAGAAAACGAGTAAACCAATTTCCGACGGCAATCAAAGTGAGCAAAAAATGGTTATCACTCTCCAGATTGTTTTTCTTTCCCAAAAAGTGATTTCTCCCCGAAAGTTTTCGTGAGGGAGCATCCTGTGCTCCTGAGATTGAGTGAGCATTACAAACGCTGGACATAAGTTTTATCACTTCGCGTTCTCCCACACTAGCTGGCGTGATCAGCATCAACACGATCGATTGCACACTGGTTAAACAAATTTCTGCTCCGCGAGGTAGATTTTATCACTTCGCGTTCTCCCGGACAACTGCCGTCCCATGACCAGCAGCAACACGATCGATTCCGCGTTCATATTATGCAAATAGTAAAAAAAAAGATCACAAAAACTTTAATCATGGAAACACTGAAGACGTTTCATAGAAGAAAACTACTTAAGTATTTGTCGACTAAGAATGGGGTTAGTAAGCGTTAATAGAAAAAAAAATTTAAACCTGAAAATTTGGAAACAACTTAACGATTTTGTTCAGCGGCGCAGCCAAAAAATTTTATAATTTAAAGTATGGATTAGTTTAAAATTGTTTCGAAATTCCGCGAAATTCCGTTAAATTTCGTTAGAAGCTAGATTTTTCTAGCGAAATTTTTGTAATTTTACGAAACGAAACGAAATCAAGAAATCAGATTTCGCCATGCTCAAATTCCGCGAAATTCCGCGGAATTTCGTTTCGAACCACCTGAAACGAAATTTTTCGAAATACCGCATATGCTTAGCTATAGTTAACGACTAGCTGGAACTTTTGCGAGTGGTAGAAGTGTTGTCAGTGCAGTGAGAACTAGTAATTACGGTTCAATTGGAAACTCTGGAATCGCTGTTCAACAAATTATTGTCGCCGATACGACTGATTGCCGATGTCGATAGCATAGAATAGTGCGAGTTGTTGATTTCCGATGACCAAAGCTCGAGTTTAACTTCGTAGTTACCAATATTTTTCGCTTCCGCCATCAGAGAATGAATTAATTTGGTGAGATTGATCCTATATGCTTTTACAATGATTCCTATCTACGTATAACACTGGATACGCGCTGGATAGTATAATCCGGAAGTTTGTGTAACTAATACTTTCATATATACTAACGCCTCCAAGTAGAAGAATTATAAATTATTTTTTTCAAGACTCATAGGTGGGATCATAGGTGGATTTAGAATTTGTTTCGCCACGCCGGGTTTTTTTGAATTGTTATAAAAAAACATTTCGCCGTTTATTGAGAAAATTAACACGATGTTCCGTTGATTTCGTATCTTCCGGAGAACCAGCATAAGATTCATTAGACTTAAAAAATGTTCTCAATGAGAATATCTATCCCCTTTATTATTTTTCCGAAAAAAAACACGAGGACATCATTTTCATTGGTTTCAATATAACGAATTTTCGGACTGTTAGGGTAATCGCCCCCTAAGTGGAGGTAGCACCAATAGTGGAGGTAGTGGGGATTTAATGAGATTTATCATAATTATAAACTTTACGATGGTTTCAGTTGATGTGTCGCGTGCTTTAAATCCTGTCAAATACCACTTATCCTAAGGTTTCGCTTGAAAAACTATTGAAAACAATGATTTGGTATGGTTTGGATCATCGTGAGCTTTTATATCTTTAATTTGTTAATATTTTTCGTTGGAAACTAACTTAGCTTTCACTGAAAAATATCAAAAAATTAAAGATATCACTTTCATGAAATACCGAAAAGATTAATTTTTACTCATTCAAAAACGGAATCAATCGTATACCGCATATTCATTGATTTTAATCAAGTGGCTTATCCCTGAAATATCTCTTTAATATTGTTTTGACTCCTCGAGTGGCTATTTTATATATGGATTATTGTATTCTCTTTCCCATTTCATGTTGCAAATCACTCAGTGAGCTCACCAAGTTCGGAATGTCGTACGACATCTTTCCTTGTTGGATGCAGCACAACAATGTTGCTGAAGGAACTCAGCAGTGTTTGGATCCACTACAGTCGCGTGTCTGTTTCGGTTCCCTTTTCAGATCACTCTGGAGCTCGGGAGGCCACTGTTCTGCTTCTACACGCAGTACACATTCTACTATGCTCTCGATACGGTTTTCAAACCTGCGTAGGTCCTTCCCTTGAACACGTCTTCTGTACGATTCGATGGAGCGCAGGCAGCATAATGTTTGCATTTAAAATCGATTTGATAAGAGCACTGATTGTAGCGATGGGCTGCCCCTCCAGAGTCAAGGAAGTGATTTGATTAATGACATGCCATAACGAGTATCAATATTCTAAGCTCGTCGTAGCTCTTTACATCGATGGTAGCGCCGCGCTCTGCACCGTCGCGTCGAGCCACACAACGGCACATCACTTTTAAGAATGACCGTTTAGGATTTCAATTGTAGCGTTAGGCTACGCGGCGGCGGCTGATAAGCTTCTTCGCGACGAAGTCGAAAGTGAAATTGATGGCCCCCGCTTAGGCATAAATCAACCGAGACAAAAGCATTAATCGGACGGACGGAAGCCGACAGCCACAAGCACGTGCTTCATCAAGTGGTTGCCGGTGTTTCCCGATGGACTGCAACTCGAAATACATATCAAATTCCTATGTCGGCCCCATCTTAAACATGAGGAGCTTTTTTTGTATTTGATACTTGAAATCTACCGCATAACATGATGGTGTGTTTACAATGGTTTCAACTCCCCTCGTTTGAAATTTTGGTTAAACATTCGTTAGGGTATCACAAAAATAATAACTTGAATAATCATGTTTAATTTTATAGAAAATTTATTTTCCTTTGAAAATCAATCAGTAATTGATTGAAGTTACATTATCTTGCATCAGAATCTTCCCAATAAGGAAAAGAAGGATCGTTGGATTAATGCCATCAACGAATCGTCCAATGCTAATCATCATAACACCTTCTTTTTTTTCAGTTAATCTAAAATGGATAAAATTATGGAAAACCCTAACCATAATAGGAAATCAAAGTGCTTTTGCCTTATATCCTTTATTCTAGCTTGATTTGGAGTGTTTATAAATATTGGGGGTTTTGTGGTGAACTTCGGACAATGCTGTCATGATACGTAGCCTTTGCTACGCATTGCTTGGCTTATCGAGGGGACTGTAGTGGATGGAAAGCAAATATTACACGTTTGGTCTCTGTCGTCTCTTCCTCCTCCTTATTTTTATCACTCGATATTGATGGAACAGGAAGTCTGCCAGAGTGGTTATCGTTCGTATCTGGCTGAAACAGATGGGCACGAGTCAGCAGAGCTGGAAGAGGGTTGAAAAATCAACAAATTAGCAAATGAAGTTTACATGACAGACTGTTGGATCTACGATAAAGATTCCCTGAAATAGATATTTGCTTTCTACGAGTTCTTCCTTTGAATAGCAGAAGCACTGTGGAAGTTTGTGTAAGCGATAAAAAACGTACTTTGCAAAGAATTCTCAACTATCCATTCGAATAATGATTCGCAAACTCGAGTGGAGTAGTAATTACACTTAGTTCGATGGCTAGACGCCTCGGATGAAACCAGACGGCTGGCATCAGTTTCGCCCCACCACGCAAACTTTTTCAAACAAATCCTACTTATTTCTTACTCTTGATGTTTGATTGGCTTCCGTCTCGGGCGCATCTTAGAGTACCGACTACGAGTGCATTTCAATAGAAGCTCCACCATTATTAGAGGGAAAACATCATGATTATAATCCCTTCTCGTTCCAATTTCACTGTGTGTTGCGAATTTTCTCACCATTATGTGAACAGTTCATTCTCGATAAAGGAGTGCTCTTCACTTCATGCACTTGCCAACTTACATTTGAACAAATGCAATTTGATTTTCTTGTACCACTGCATAAGAATGGAAAAGCGTAACCTATTCGCCTAGCAGCGATAAGGCCTTTCTTGTAATTTGTACCTTTGTGATTCGATCCCAAATCCAACGATTTGGTTCTGTTGACGTTGATTACTAAACCTACCAAAGAGGAGCACGGACAGTAATATTCCAAACGAATAATTATTTTTCAAATTCGACTTTAAAAATAAACCTTGTTGTAAAGAAGACATTTCTTAACAGCTTCCCAATAAGCAACAACCTTCCCTGAAAATCCTACATTTGCATTAGCTTCATTTTGAAGCTTCATAGCATACTTTTCTTATTTGCAATAACACTTTGAATGTAGAAGATTGAGACCACTATCTGCTCGTTAAAAAATAATTACCAAAACATCATCTGGCTGTTTTGTTGTTTCACTTTCAAATCCCATTGTTGGACCCATCGAATCAGTCCCCACCCCAGTGTCAGCACACCTTGACAGGGAGAGAAAGCGACTAATCAAATTAGAACATTGCGAATTCTGGGCTGTAGGCCCAGCAACGGATAAATCTCCCTCGTATAAATTGAGTTCCATCATAATTATTCCTATTCAGTAACGATGAGCTCTGCCCAGCGATTTAGCGTAATGATTTAAGTAGGTTTTTCTTTTCTTGGGGACAAAATCCTATTTACTGGATGAAGAAAGAAGAAAATGACGATTCTCCCGGTTACGGGTAATAAAACTCCGCTCAGCATCGTGACAGCTGTGCGTGCCGACGAAAAAAAAGGGGAGACCAAATGTGCATCGTCTTCCGGTGCCGCTTCTTTGTACTCCGTCTCGATTTCTTTTCGGGGGATGCTCTAAGACGAGGGGAGCTTTTTATCATCTGGTGTCACCCGAAAAGAGCAAGACAGAAGAACGAAAAGCGTGTCAGTTGCGGTGTCGGAAATAAGCTGCGATTGTTGATAACAGGATCCACAGGATGTTGCTCTTTGATATTCTTTTCATTGTGCGGGGTATGATGGGTGGATGTTTTGGTTCCGTCGCCGTTTTCGGACAGCGAGGGTTGGAATGAAAAATCGAATGTACTCACGCAAATGGTATTTGTTGAATTTGATTCTGGGGAGCGAAGATGTCGAGATAAAAGCACAGATATATTCGTATCTATAAATAGATGTCATAGGCGAAAGGTTATTGAACTTTTGGAAAATTTGTAAGTGAAATATTTTGGAACAGATTTTGTTTAGCACTTTCAATATCTATGAAACATCCAAACTTTTTCAATTTGAATTGAATAGCGTAGAAAATTTACACGTGGCATAACAATATAACTACATCATTAAATTCTGAAAAGCTAAAAAAGCTCACAACAGTGGTACCCGAGAACAATGGGGTACTAACGTTCAGCATCACATTCCAAACTACAAACAATTGAACACGATTTCCACTCGCGTTTCAATTTCTGACATTATCGAACACCGGAAAGCTGGTTCGTTGGAAGTTGTGAGCTGTTCGACGGTAGATGCATCGCCAATGGGAAAGCGCTCATTCCACATCGTGGTGCCATTATCACAAAGTTCTAGCAACATCGTCGACAACGGAACCGTCACCGTCAGCCCGACTGTTGGCGAGAGAGATTGTGGATTATGGCACTAAACCCCAATACGAGTACTCCCATAATGGACGTCGTTTAGTGTGTAAAATGTATGAGATCATAATCCCCTCCCAACGGTTCCGTACAGCAGTCTACTGAAACTGCTGTTCAATAGATCTATTGTATTGGTGCCTTGTACGCAAGGATTTTCTCCATCAACATCATCATCATCCTGATTGCCCCAGTCGTCGTCGTTGTTGGGCTAATATTCTGTCCACAGGCAGAAGGAAAGCAGCATGAGTAGTCTTCCTGCATGTCACTGTGCGCGCACCGTCTGCAGTAAATAAAAGAGCTCAGCAATCAAATTAATCATGATTGACGGCGCACAACTGGAAGGAGCAGAAGTGGCTCTCATTGCAGTTCAGATCGGTGCGGATTCTCCGTGAACCCTTTTTCGGAGCTCGAGATGAAATTTAATTAGCAAGCTACGGGAAGGAAAGGGACAAAGTACAGTGTCTAGTGGTCTAATAATGAAAAAGTTTCAATTGTTGTTTGCAAAATTGGAATTATGATGCTTGAGTTTAAATGTTGTTGACATTGTAATGATAATAAAACATAACGAAGGTTATTTCTATCGGGTAGCCCAAGGATAGAACTTTCATATAAGTGCTTGATAATCATATTTTATTGATTGTAACTATCAATACTGGATGATTTTTTTCTGCCAAACTTTGTCTCAAATGCAGAACAGCTTGATTCGAATTCCGAACTCCACCTTAAATGCTTTCTAAATTTCAACTTCATCACATTGTTGGACAAATCTAATGCCCTTAATCTGTACGCCTGGCAATAAAATCTTATTTATGCAATAATAACGAAATATTTCAGATAAATCTCCATGTATTGGATGTTTGGAATATGAGTCTGTTCGGGATTTGAGTCAAAAAGGAAATAAATTTGCTAAGTCGAGTCAAGTACGAGACACTGAAGACGACCTTACTGTTGAGGTCGAAATGCGTATCTGTCAAGGTACAATTAAGTGGTGGAATTAAATGGGACTGTACAAACTCGTCTTATGACAAGTGAAGACATTCCACTAAAAAGCTCAAAATAATTTTCTTAACAAGAATTTGCTATTTAACATCAAAAACTACCGAAAATGGCTTACACCATTAATGGGTACACTGTTCCTTTAGTGCTTATGAAAATTAGTTGTGGTTCCCATAGTGGTGCTATCCATTGATTTCTTATGGGACTCGCCACTGTTGGTACAATTGCTCCACATAGGTATAAGGGAGTCAATTTTATTAAGGAAAATCATTGTTTTTTTTTAAGTTTTTCAAGCAACATCTTAGGATAAGATGTAATAAACATCACATTTATAGTACGACGCATCAACTGAAACCATCGTAAAGTGCTTAATTACGAAAAATCTCATTAAAACCTCACTACCTCAACTATTGGTGCTACCTCCACTAAGGGTACACATACACAGACTAAGCATATGCGCTATTTCGAAAAAAAAAATCGTTTTCAAACATTCGAAACGAAATGAGTATGGCGAAATCAGATATTCTGATTTCGTTTCGTATCGTTTAAATTCAAAAATTTCGACAGAAAATTTTCAAATTTTCATATCATAAAAAAAAACTTTTGATAGAAGGACCGGAGACCGGCGAACTGAGGTGATGTCTGTATGTGTGTATGTGTGCAAATTTTGTTGACATACTTTTTGAAATTTAGCATCATCCGATTTTCTCAAGTTGCATTAGACGGGGAATGCGTCCCCATTGTTTGCCTTTGAATATTGACTCAATCGGACAATCGTACTGCTAGGTGGATTAATCTAGGGTTTTATCTAACAGTCATATTTTTTCAAGTGAAATCGTTTGTGTTTGCGTTGCGTTGCGTTGCGTTGCGTTGTAACGGAGTATTTCGTAGATTGCATACTGATAGTTGTCATGTATATTCTTTACCTTTCTTACCCCAATTGCTTATAGATTTCCATTTGGGATTCAATGGAAATCCAATTGGGGGTCCAAAATGATAAAACATGAAAGCTATCATTGCCGGCCACGCCCATCTTCTCCGTTACTAGGAAAGGGAAGGAAATGATGATATGACATCTACTTAACGAGAGGCCAGCGACTCACCGACGCCCTCATAGATGTCAAGGAATTGGATGGTGGGTAGGGTATGTGGTTTAGGAGTATCATTATAAGCAAATGATAGAAAATTTGTGGAAATACGTTGGGAGTGACTTTGCTAAGAAATTTATGTCACTCCGTTATCCTTGCCGATGATTTTCCTCGGATGGGGCGAAGGTATTAGCCTTGCCCTGGCTAATAGCCTAGGTTTAAGCGCCTTTGCTCGCTCTCTGAAACGAAAAAAGAGCAAAAAGAAATTAAATTCCCCTCCCCCCCTGATATGATAATGATTTTGATCAACAAATGAATTCTAAGTGGATGAATAAATGATCAAACGGCTGCAAATAAGCCTCTATTGTCGTAGCAGAAGCAAACCCGCCTCAATACGACAGGCAGAAGCACATGTTTGTGATTCAAAGCTCCCATACGAATGATCCAGAAATATCTACATTACTCGAGAACTAATCAGAGGATAAATAAATTTTAGGCGAAACGAAGTTCGTCGGGTCTGGTAGTACTACATATAAGTACGCCAAGTTGATGCAATTTACTAAATAATGTAATAATAGCTAAAGGCACTCACCTTGTTCCAAAAGTTCTTACCCTCTTCCCGATATACTTATGGAGCTGGATCATTCTACATCCCATGAATATTTCTCTGACACGGCAGTTGTCATTAGGGAAACAGGAGGCACGCCACCGATCCGTTGGAAGTCATTAACAGCCACCCGCCGCGGAACTGAATGAATAGTTGTAGGGCTGTACGTCCGGCATCTCGTGGATCCAACATGCTTTGGAAATTCATTTCCAAACTTCGGTCATCCGGGTTTGTTTGATTTCTGCACTAATAATTTCGTCCATTACGGTAATCGATAGTTGAAAAAAAAATTTTTTTTTTTGACGCGTGGAAAATTTTGAGTCTCTTTACACAGCCACGACTTACTTCGATCCTTAAACGCGCTATGATCTTTCAAGTGAAATCGTTTGTGTTTGAACCTTCTACTTCTCTTACATAAATAATGGATAAGAAGGATGTTTATCATCGAGTTTTAAAACAAATTGTGTGGAAGGTTCTGTACCAAATTAATTTGGTTACAATGGAGACCAATGACAGTAGCAAGGCAGTCTCGATTAAGTTTTCACATCATATGTCCTAGCTTTCAGCAAACACGTACCTATTTTTTATTGCTAAAACACAGCAAATATTTTACTGGAAATCAGCGAATAACAGCATTTTTTACGGAAGTCTGTTCTTTATTTTGCTGAGCTGTAGAAATAAAAACTGGCTGTGTATTTTTTAATATTGCGAAGATTGTTTAGATACCTAAAATTATTATTATAATTCTAGAACCTAGAACTTCAGTAGACTCAAGTTTCCTATATTCTCTTAATTATTCAGATCTGTTACAGATTTCTTTACATTCCATTTCCAATGGATTGAATCTCCAGGATTTACAGATTCATCATGGAATGGAGAACGTTTTCCGGGGCGCCAGGCAATGTGAAGCAAGTAGACTGAACCCGGGACTGTCCCGCATAATCCTGGACGTTTGACCACTGTAACCCAGTACACTAAGGGTTTTTTTTACGTCGCTCCATGTACCGCGTAAAAAACCGCGTTATTGAAAAACGACGTAAAAATAAACCGCATTATTTAATAAAAAGGCTATTTAAAAAAAAAACCTATTGGGGGACTTGGAAAATTTTATATGTTGGTGTCTCCCGAGGACTTGTCGGTGCCTACTGGGGACGTAGAAAATTTTAAATCGGTACTTATAATGGACGGGGCATCTACCTATTTGTTCGCTAGGTGTTGTTTGTAGGTCGTAGTCATAGTACGCTAGTATGTATCGTGATATGGTACATGGCACTCATCCAAGAATTTCCTGAAATAAGTCCTGGAGATCTATAAGCGTAACCAAAGATCTATCAGCCTGTTTCAAATATGGTACATGCTCTGTGTGACTCATAGAATAGATTGTGTTCAAAGCATACGTTCTTGGTCGCTCTTCTTGCATACCGGAACCGGCCGCTCTCTTGCATACCGGAAAAGATAGTGCTAAGCGCCCGTCGCTCAAATATTCTGAGTCCTTGCAAGTCCTGCTCGAGCATGATATGAGTTCCATGTCCGTAAAGGACTACCGATATTGTAAGCATTTTGTACGTGACACATTTGGTGCGATGATGAATCTTTTTTGACCGGAGTTTATTTGGAGGCCCGACTTCCACAGATGATTCGTCTCTGTATATCATGATGAATAATGTTATTATCTGCCTTTAGCAGGGATCCAAAGTAGACGTCTCTGGGTACACTGCTTCCCAGGTGGGCTCTGTCACACTTGGTTCTGCCCACTAACATGTGCTTTGTCTTCGATGCATTCATCACTAGTACAACTTTTATCGCTTCGCGTTTGAGCAGGTGTACAGTTCTGCCACCTTTGCAAATGTTCGGCTGATGTTCCATATAGTCCGCGAAACAAACAAATTTACTAGATCTGTTGTTAATCGTACCCTGGCTGTTATACATGGCTCTCCGGATGACACTTTCTAGCACGATGTTGAACATCTGGCACTAAAGACCATCACTTATAGTCCCGGCGGGATTCGAACGAACTCTTCACACAATTTTGCACACCATCCACTGTTGCTTTGATCAGTCTATTAAGCTTCCCAGAAGAGATGTTCTCGTTTCTTCAGATTTGATATTCATGGCAGTTTTAAAGGATTTGCCGTACAGTAAACTTTTAGTCCATTGTGGGCGTCAACGAGGCTGGCTTAGGGCCGATGCCCACGTAGCGTTTTTTCAAGCTGCGTGCACGCCGCGTCCACGCAAGGTACCTAGCATCAAATGTAGTCGTGCACACGTGTGCATTACTCCATTTGATGCTGGGTACCTTGCGTGAACGCGGCGTGCACGCAGCGTAAAAAACCGCTACGTGGACATTGGCCCTTAATGACTTTCAACGAACTCATTCACTATTGGTGATAGAAGTAGAAGGATGATATCACTTCGTAAACGGCATTAAGTATGGTGATCGCCCGAAAGTTTTCATACTCTATATTGTGGGCATATGACCCCTTTCTTTTATTACTCTGACAGCTGTTCGGTTTTCCTAATTCTGAAACCCATCTTGATGAGTTCAGCTCCGACGCCATCCTTACCAGCTGCTTTATTGGTCTTTGGCTGTCTGATTGCATCCTTAACTTCCCTCAAGGTAAGGGCAGAATGCATCCTTATCATCATCAGTGCTTCCGGAGTGTAGGCTATGAACGTTGATTATGCTAAAGCTGAAGAACCGGTCTTTGATCCTCAACTTGCACATTCTCTTATTGATCGGTCACCATCAGATTGCGCTTTGAATATCGCCTATCACTATGGGGACAAGAAGGCGAGGTACGCAGCCAGCAAGATAAATCGATCAGTTGAAGGTAATTTGCCGACCCTCCGTGAACTGTAAGGCTGGCGACGTGCAATGTAGATGAATTATATGTACATATAATACTTTGTAAACCACAAAAAGATGAGCTGTGTGGCCTAGTATCTACCGCTTCTGCCTTATAAGCAGGACGTCATGGATTCATTTCCAGGTTCGTTCGTTTCCGACTGTATTTCTATCTTAGATATTTCTGTGTTTCACGTTTTATCAAAACGATTCCTACCGTTATAATCTTCCACATTAACAATTCCAAAAACCTCCCGTGACAAATATGAGAGGTCGTTGTTGCATCTTTCTTAAGTAGGTGTCCAACATAGCATCCATCCCCTTCCTCAGCATCTAATATTGGAGAGTGCATTGCTTCCATATAAGAGATAGTGATTACTCCCAAATCAATATCTGTGGTAACGTATGAAACTGATGCTACTCTCATACAATAGTCCAGGCTTGTACCACATACGAATTTGTTTGAATTGCTCAATACTAATGCTAATGCTAATACAACACTTTGTGAACCACAAAGAGCATGTACCATATATTAAACATACCGATAGATCTTTGGTTACGCATGTAGATGTAAAGGCCTTACTTCGGTACTTTTTTGGATGACCAAGAACTTATGCTTTGAACACAGTCTATACTATGAACCTAGAAACACCATGTACCATATGTTATTGGTGAAGCGTGTACATCTTAAGGTCTTACTTTAAGGATCTCTTGGATGACCAAGAACTTATGCTTTGATTACAATCTATCCTATGAGCCACAGAAAGCATGTAGCATATTTGAAACAAGCGGATAAATCTTTGGTTACGCGTGTAGATCTGAAGGCCTTACTTCGGGATTTTTTTTTGGATGACCAATGCTTTGAACACAATCTATTCTATGAGTCACACAGAGCATGTACCATATTTGAAACAGGCTGATAGATCTTTGGTTACGCGTGTAGATCTAAAGGCCTTACTTCGGAATTTTTTGAACGACCAAGAACTTAGGCTTTGAACACAATATGTTTTATGAGTCACACAGAGCATGTACCATATTTGAAAAAGGTTAATAGATCTTTGTTTACGCGTATAGATCTAAAGGCCCTACTTCGGAATTTTTTTGGACGACCAAGAACTTAGGCTTTGAACACAATCTATTCTATGAGTCACACAGAGCATGTACCATATTTGAAACAAGCTGATAGATCTTTGGTTACGCTTATAGATCTCAAGGACTTATTTTAGGAAATTCTTGGATGAGTTTGAGCATAGATCGGAACACATTCCTGGTTTCATATAAAAAAAAACAATGTACCGTATCCCGATACATACTAGCATACTATGACCTACAAACAACACCTAGCGAACAAATAGGTAGAATCCCCGTCCATTATAAGTACCGATTTAAAATTTTCTAAGTCCCCAGTAGGCACCATAATATAAAATTTTCTAAGTCCCCCAATAGTTTTTTTTACGTCGTTTTTTTTTAAATAGCGCGTTTTTTTCACGTTGTTTGTTTGAAATAAATAAAAATTTGGAAGATTCGGCATTCATGGTGGACGTAATACCGGAGTCGGACGACGATCGTAGAGCCAGGGAGATACTTGAAGAAGCAACAGTGCGCATCGGTCAACGCTTTCAGTCCGGCTTGCTGTGGAGGGAGGCAGATATCAATTTCCAAGATACTGACGGAATGGCAGAGAAGAGGATGAAGAGTCTGGAGAAGCGGTTAGCAAGAAACCCGATGCTGCACCAGAATGTACAGAGGAAAATGGAGGAAAACATAGAGAAGGGATATTGCCACAAAGCGACAAAGCAGGAGCTACAAACTACAGAGAGACATAGGGCTACCGTTAAATATCGTACTGAATCCAAAAAAAGCCAGGAAATGTGCGTTTAGTCTTGAATGCAGCGGCCGCTGTGCAAGGCGTTTCATTGAATTTCACATTGCTCAAGGGTCCGGATCTGCTGGTTTCCAAGCCTGTTCCGCGAGCAAGATGTTCCACCAAGTAAGAATATGTCCTGAGGATCGTCAAGCACAGCGGTTTCTATTCGGGGGATGCTCATGCTCGCCAAGTCAAGCGTTGTACGTTATGCAAAAGAACGCGAAGAAGTTCACCGAGGAGTATCCAAGAGCAATAGAAGCAGTAGTGAAGTAGCATTATGTCGACGACTATTTCGACAGCGCAGACACCGTAGAGGAAGCAATCAAGCAAGCTGAAGACGTTAGAGATATCCACTACCGTGGAGGATTCCAAATTAGAAACTGGGTTTCAAATGCGGAAGAAGTACTGGTGAAGTTGGGAGAACGTCACTTTCATCGAAATAAAAAGACTAAGTTTGAGCGAGTATTGAGACTTGTGTGGAATACCAGACAGGACGTGTTCACGTTCTCATCGCAAATCAGAGAAGATCTGCAGCCATTCTGGACCGGTGGCATTTGGCCGACAAAACGGATTGTGTTTAATTGTGTGATGAGCTTTTTTGATCCCCTTGGATTGCTAGCCTTATTCACAATCCATGAACGTATTATAGTTCAGGATCTTTGGAGAAGCGGGTGCAATTGAGATGACTCGATCGACGAAGAGGCTATGGCAAGGTGGATGCGGTGGAAGGCGTGTCTGAACGATGTGGCAGCAGTTCGTATTCCTCGATATTACTTCGGAAATGGTGCTTTGCTGGATTACGACTCACTTCAACTTCACATTTTTGTGGAAGCGAGTGAGAACGCGTACGGACATCGAGAAGCTGTGGTAAATGAGCTGATGCAGAGATTCTTTATTCCGAAGATTAGTGTTGAGGTGGTGAAGAAACTGCGTATGGTGTAAGGTGTACAAATGCCATCCACCAACTTCGTTGGAGCGAGTAAGGAGTTGGAGAATATTGAGGAAGAGTGCGGTGAAAATTTCACGAATGCGAGAACGAGGTAGAATTTTAACCCTTCCGCAGCCCCACACATGTGGGGAGTATGGGAAAGATTGGTCCGGTCGGTAAAGGAAGCTTTGTACGAGTTACAAGACGATCGTTCACTGTCGGATGTGGTTCTGGATACCTTTGACATTCATGTCGAAGGAAAACACGAACCCAGAAGCATTAACTCCGAACCATTTTCTGCTTGTGTTTCCATCGTGTAAAAGAGACGGAAGGCTACCCCAAGGGAATGAAGCTGCGGAGTTGCGAAACCAATACGAGAGGTCTCAAGTGCTTGCTGATAAGCTGTGGTAACGCTGGGTGAAATAGTATTTGCAAGAAGAGCAAGGTTTAGTACACGTAGGTGCTCTGGTGTATATGGCAGATGAGGCGAATAGAAGAAGCGGGATCCGGGGAATAGTAGAAGAAATGTTCAAAGGAGTTGACGGTCCGTCAAGTGGTAGTTCGAGCCGGCAGAAAGTTGTACAGGCGAGCCGTGGCAAAAATTGCAGTTCCTGAGATATTGCGACATTTACTCCTATTTAGACTTACCCTAAATAATTTATTATCACAGTCGAATTTCGCACACGATTTCGCAGTCCGTCAAGGTTTCTGCACTTAAGGGTTATCTAATTTTCCCATACATTCTTTGTTTTTGAAATACCTATTTTTGATTAGCCTTGCATCTGGAAGTGATCAAGTTCGAGAGTCAACAACAAAAATAGTTTGTGTTCATCATCGCCCCAAAGCCTTTGACAGTGCGAAGTTCGAAAATGGTATGAGTAAGATTATCACAGAAATCTAAACAATTCGGCACCAACATTTCAAGAGGGCGTAACTGCTTTTCTAAACAATAGCTTCTCACGTCGCTGGTAGGTTAATTTGAGCCCACCCACGCAATACAATACCACTGATGGAAGCATCAAATTCTCTTCTTCCATTTAATGGTTCTGGATTGCGTGGGTGAGCACAAATAAGCCCACCAGAGACGTGAGAAGATCTTGTTTACAAAACAAGTTTCGTCCTTTCGAAATGTTGGTGTCGAATTGTGAAAAGAGCAATAGGAGACGAAACATCTGTCTACGTTTAAAGGTTGTGGGAGGGGCTGTTGCGGCACTTGGCAACACGGCGTGATGGTTGGTGAATTGGGGGCATCAATTTGGTAGGTGAAGTCATTGAAAATAAAAATAAAGATTGGAGGCGATTTGTATATTGATGCTACTACGGTGAACTGCTGGGAAACCTGAAAAGAAAATAAATTGTAATTAGAATTTCGATAAAGTGATTGAGTGGATTAAATCAATTGTCAAATATTCACATTATGGTTACTCACAATATGGGGCTTTCCGTGCGGTTAGATGCGCGGCTGCAAAAGCTGAAGGTGGCTGGGTTCGATTCCCGGTGCGGTTTAGGAACTTTTCGGGTTGGAAAGTTCACGACTTCCATGGGCATAATACATGGCTTAGGAACCTCATAGTTAATATGGAAGTGCTTAGAGAAAACTAAGCTGTGAGGTGGCAATGTCCCAGTGGGGGATGTAATGCCAATAATAAGAAGAAGAAGATGGTTACTGCAACAAGATATTCTCATCTTATGCTACTTGGGTGGGATGCAGCAGGTTAGACAATAAACTATTTATATCATTGCCTTTGAACCAGTTGGGAGATGAGACTTCTTCCGTTACTTTACGCCTCAACATCAAATAAAAATGTGTTACGTATTTTGAGTGCTGGAGGATACATTTTAAAACGGTTATGATTGCAGTTTCAAAACATCGTTCATCGCAAACCTCGAGCATACCTTCACCATACAGCGAGCACTACCTTTGGTTCATTACCGTGACTTGAAAGATGAACAAACCCAACAATAACTGTCGTCTGTGTCGGATTGTGAATGACATACTGCCAGTCAGACTGCCAGCGTGGGTGTTTCCAACAGGTAACCGAACGAGCGAACAAACAGCTTCCAGCAATGTAGCATGTCAACCAGTTGCCGAGCCCGGCCGACGACGACGGTAACGATGACGAGAAGGTAAATGCACACAGTTCGGTTGCAACCACTACTGCACTGGCTGGAGCGGGCCTCCAGAGATGGCTCTTTCGTCATAAAACGTTGCACCACTTTGCGGAAATTGAAAGCACGACTTTAATTTATTTTGTTTTAATTCTGCAATCATTTCAGCAGAAACGTTCTCGCCAAGAGGAATAGGGGAATTCATACAAAGAAAAATATTATCGATTGATTATCGCTGCAGGAAGTCGACTGGATTGTACGACTAGGAACACAGAACCTGGCGCTCAGGACTTCAATGTTGCTATGCGGTGGGGCATTCAGGCAAGACTACTTTGCAAGCATTGCTCGCTAACGCAGGTTTGCAGTGTACGGCTACCGGTCAGGAGACCATCTGTTCAGATCGTGAAGCATTATCAATTAAAAGTTCGTCCCCGACCCCCAACAGCCACCCACCTCCAAATCGTTAATCATGGGCGCATAAGTTTTATTCAGTCCATGTTCAGTTGAGAGGAAAACTCGAACTTCTGAGGCACAGGTATGCAAACTTCTCGGCCAGCAAAAGTTTGTTTTAGTTTGTGCGCTTTTGCATTCGATTCAGCCGGAGGCTGGCTCATAACGTTTCTCAGAGATGTGGTAGCCAGGCGCCGGCAAACGCCGGTTGGAACTTTTATCGATTACTCACACGTCAATACCAGTAGCATGTTGGCGCAATGTTATGATGTTGACCGTCTCCGGTTTTAGATACGTGTCTTCGAGTAGATTAATTTCTGGTTTGGCATCAATATAAGCTGCACTTATTTTCTCATTTGAACGCTAAATAATTACTGAGTCAAACTCGGAGAATTGAAAATTAATGTTTATGATGAACTTGAAGATCTCATTCCTAGCTAAATTTGAATCTCAGCTCTAATTTAAAAATGTATACATGTATTATTAGCTACAAGTCATGGACGATGTGATCAAAATTTGAATATTCCTTTTTAAATTATTGATTTCAACCAATACAATGTTTTCAAGGTTCTATTTCCGTTGTGCTCTGTACTCTACCTTGCATGCACCTCCTCCTCTACTATTAATCCTCCACAATGTATTGCGTGTTGCAACAGTAAACAAATCGAATAAAAAGTTTCATTCCGCACCGAGTCCATTCGACCTTGTTGATGTGTACTTACGGTATAAAACAATGCCAGGAAGCCGTAAAAGTTGGTCATTGCACGAGTCAGCCTTTGCGCAATCAATCCCGACCATCGGACTCGCAGGATGGTAACAACGAAATGCAATTTCAAAGTCGATAAAAACAACATTATGGGAAAAATCAAAGTCCAATAAAGCGCTGATACTCAACAACAATTGCAAGTTCATAAGCACCATTTGATGGCACTGAACCTGGGCGCTTAGAATAACAGACGCAGTCGAGCTCAAAAAATATTCAGCATAAGATTGATGCTCATGACAATAATGGGCGGGTGATGCTGCACCTTCTTCATAAAATCAACTTGTTCCGTCGCAGAACGAATGGGAATGAGTCATTGTTTGTCTGGTTGGTGGTTCCATCCACCCACGTGCTCTGTGGAATATAATTACGTTTGAGTCTGAAATTTGGTTGTCTGGCACATCCTTAATGCTTGACAAGAAACGCTTGAGCATAAGCGAAGCGACAATTCACGACCATGGTGGTTTGTCGTTAATTAATGAATTATGAATTCTTTGTCCATCTGAAAAAAGATTCCTTCAATATCCATACAAAAAACATAGCTGAAAGGAAGATTTACTATCGAATAAATGCCGTTTTATTATTACGCTGATAAAAATTAACAGACTTCCCAAATAACAATTTCTATGCTTCATAGATTTATCTAATTTCTAAAATTATAAATCCAATGGCAATCACCATAGCTAGTTGCTCAGTTTTATTGTTGATCTTAGGGTTCTTTCTAAAATAACGTAACGGTAAATTTGGTGATTTTGGACCCCCACTCTCCCCCTCGTAACACTTTTTGTATGAAAGGTTATTTTTTTTTGTTTGGATCGTAACGCTTGGCTTGACCCCCTCCCGCCCCTTCAGCGTTACGTTTTTTGCGAAAGGCCCCTTATTGCTATCAACAAACCTCTCATAAATTTGCTGAAAAAACTTCAAGCGTCAAACGCCTTGCACTTATGAGTAGCTCTACGGTTGTGATGGAGAGCGTGATAAATCCTATCTCCAAAGCTCGATCAAAACCACACTTTTTGGTAGTAATGTGGTGAAATGAAGAACCCCAATAAGAATATTAGTATTGCACAGAGATTATAACGGTGTTTAATGAGATCAACATTTTTCTGATCTAAATTGATAATGGCCATATTGAAAAAGGGTATAATTTTTCAAGTCAGTAAGGTCCCCGGGGGAAAGGGGAAAAAGGGGGTAAGTGTAAAAAGCGACTCGAAAAATTGGAATTGTACATACTTTACAGTTTTTACCACCTCATAACATTATGCAAGAATATACTTTGATGCTCACACTAATACTATGTTGAAATTTGTATAATACATACACTAACACGGTTAATGCTTGAACTGTAATTTTAGGTTTCGCGAAAAGTTGATTTTTTCATTCATAAAATCAATTCTTTTTTGCACCAATTGTCCTTTTTTCAAGTGAATTTTTATCACAGGTGACCGTTGCAATACAATTAAACTAATCCCATTCAATTGGAAGTGGTTTGTACCAAGAAAGCAAATAATTCAAAGATTTTACACTTACCCCAGGTATCTAACACTGCGGGGGAAGTGGATAATGTTCTAATTACGCAATTTTTTGCTTCCCTCCAGGGTTTATTTCGATAGCTGTGAATCTTAATATGTTCCTTCTTTGTTATCATTGTGATTCCAGTGGTAATTGGACTAATATAAATGAGAAAATGCCTGATTAATCCACCTATCGGTATTGATGCCTTTCACATGTTTTACATATGTAAAAAAATGTATAAGAAAGTTAAAAATAGCACTGATAGGTAAATATATTGTATAATTCACATTAATTTTTATTCATAACAAGTTTAGCCGTTGAATGCAATTTTTTTGCGAACAAATTGGTTAAGGACAAGAGCTTAAGAATAGCTGATATATTTGTACGTGCTTTGCTCACACACATACATACAAATACGCACATACAGACATCATCTCAATTCGTTGAACTAAGTTGATTAGTTTATAACCCTGTAAGTCCCATTTTTCCTTTAAAAAGTTCATCTTTGGGGCGAACATATAGATTTTACCTACATTTAGTGTTCGAGAAGGCAAAACCAGCCCTCCCCTAGCTATTACGAGAATTCCTTGAGGATCTATTCCGTTAAGATGATGAAATTATTCCATAAAAGATACTCAGAGCAATTATCGTATTGATTTTAGTTATATGTAACTACTCATCACTATGGAAGGTCAAGGTAACATGGGTTTTCCACTTACCCCATCCCACTAGGGTAAGTGGAAAAACAACTCCTAATTTTAAAATCTATTTCCACAAATTTCAAGCGACCAAAATGGTATGAATTACCGCACAGTTGGTGCAAAATTGACTGTTTTTCATAGCCCATTTTGATTGAATGCATTTAGATCATTTAAACTTGTTTTACACTAATTCAAACATGCACTATCGATTTTTCCTTTTCCACTTCCCCCTTAATATTTATCACTGAACTTCACCATTAGACAATGTTTTCACCGCGTAAAAGCACTTTTTGGGAAATTGATTTGTACTAGAAATATTTTGGTTTGGGATGATTATAGATTCAGTGGAGATTGTGGATATTGTTGTTATAATTATTTTAAATGTAATGTCCAGAACTACATTCTTTTGAATGCGTGTGAGGTTCAAATTTATTCTTTTTTACTAAACATCTCCATGAAATCGAACGGGCACCTCATTTCGAAGGAACTACAATGAAAAACATTCCTGAAATAATATTATTTTGCAATCATTCTTATCATGATTTTCATGAACAATTAATTTTTGTTATTATTTTTCTGCAAAGTATTGTTTCTATTTTTTCAAAGCAAACATCTTCGACAGCTGCCGCAGCCATATTCCTTTTTTGCGGGCAGTTTAAAAGGGATTTTTTCAATACGGTACCCAGGGTCAAGTGAAAATACCGGGTAAAAATTTACTAATGCACTTTACTAATGCTATTGCTCCTCCGGAAGTTCCTCCGGGAATTCCTCCGGAAGTTCCTCCGGAAGTTCCTCCGGGAATTCCTCCGGAAGTTCCTCCGGGAATTCCTCCGGAAGTTCCTCCGGGAATTCCTCCGGAAGTTCCTCCGGGAATTCCTCCGGAAGTTCCTCCGGGAATTCCTCCGAATTCCTCCGGGAATTCCTCCGGAAGTTCCTCCGGGAATTCCTCCGAAGTTCCTCCGGGAATTCCTCCGGAAGTTCCTCCGGGAATTCCTCCGGAAGTTCCTCCGAATTCCTCCGGAAGTTCCTCCGGGAATTCCTCCGGAAGTTCCTCCGGAATTCCTCCGGAAGTTCCTCCGGGAATTCCTCCGGAAGTTCCTCCGGGAATTCCTCCGGAAGTTCCTCCGGGAATTCCTCCGGAAGTTCCTCCGGGAATTCCTCCGGAAGTTCCTCCGCCAGTTCCCCCAGGAATTCCTCCGGAAGTTCCTTTGGCAATTCCTCCGAAAGTTCCTCCGGGAATTCCTCCTGAAGTTCCTCCGAATTCCTCGGAAGTTCCTCCGGGAGTTCCTCCGGAAGTTCCTCCGGGAATTCCTCCGGAAGTTCCTTTGGGAATTCCTCCGGAAGTTCCTCCGGGAATTCCTCCGGAAGTTCCTCCGGGAATTCCTTCGGTAATTCCCCTTCCTCCCACTTTTTCGGTAGCTGTTCACTGTCAGCTCTTGAGTTGTTAAACAGCATCCTTAACTTAACTTAAGGTGGGGGCTTAAGGTTGGCTGGCGGCGAAAAGGGCCTCGTTTCGTCTCTTAAAAAAAGTCGGGTCTGCTGCGTACGCTTTGGTTGGTTCTGCTACTTTAACTAAATCAACGTCCATAGTCCACGCTTCGGATGCACTGATGGTGATAAAGACGCATTCTGCACGCAGCTGAAATGTGAACAGCGACCCAAATCACGAAAGCAAAATCATCGTAGGAGATTTAAACGATCAGGTTGGGCAAGCGCTGAACCTATTTTGTAAAAAAAAATCACATTTAAAGTTTGAAAAAAGCTTAGGTTGGCCGGGACTATTGTGAAGTTCAGCGTCCACCAGCAGACGAACGAAAACCGACCATTCGCAGCACCTATTTCTAACCAGAGCTTAAAATATCCACAAACATCCATCGATTCATTCATTGCCTTGTTTATATTGACGTTTGCCATTCAAAATCGGATTCAGTTCTGTATGAAACATTACTTTAATCATGTTAAACATGTTTAGTTTTAAAATAGTTTATCCATTTGTAAAAAATATTCATAAATATGAAGAAAGGTGGACTTCACCTAAAAGTCCTCTCACCTTGATAAAGTTGACTGATTTACTTCAGGAATGTTGATTGTTTTCGTTCTTCAGTTTTTCAGATATCAATTGCATTTTTGTCTTACACATATATAACCTTCACTAATTGATAATTAATAATTTAATAAATACATTTTAAGAAAGTAACGTTTCAGTTAGAATAGCTTGTTGGTCGGTTTTAAAGCAGTTTTCTTCCACGGCGCGGGCCATAAAAAATGAGCAGCGGGCCGCCGTACGTTGAGCAGCTCTGTATTAAAAAATGCTTGTTGCATACGACGTATCTGACTCGTTACATCTGTCCTATGCGAGTTATGCCTTGTATCCTGAAAGCTTGCTATTGGCGATTAAAGGTTGCATGAAGAAGAAGAAGTCGAAGGATGATATTAGAAAAATATTGCACGGGGAAGCATACGGAAATTTTTTTCAAACTCTTCTCAAAAATTCTGGAAGCAATTTAATTAAAAACGGAATGCAGTACGGGGTTGGACTTTTCTTATACTGTGTATCAAGTATGATATCAAAAAAAAAAAAAAAAATGGAAAAATTGCGTTTATTATGCAGTAGAAGGAAAGTCCAACCCCGTACTGCTAACCGTTTTTAATTAAATTCCTCCTAGAATTTTTGAGAAGAGTTTTAAAAAACTTCCCGTATGCTTCCCCGTGCAATATTTTTCAGATATCATCCTTCGACTTCTTCTTCTTCATGCAACCTTTAATCGTCAATCATCAGAGCCTTAGTGCAACAACATCGTTGACAGCATTTATAACAGTTGTCTCTTTCGGTGCGGCAATACAAGCATGAACACAAACCATGCGACTGAATGTGCGACAATGTGACTTGTTCCACACAGCTACATATTTTTACTTTGGGAGTGTCAAAAGCTTATTCTGTAGAACAATTTTACTTCATACAGATTAAAAGAATGTATAAATAAGCATATGCGGTATTTCGAAAAATTTCGTTTCAGGTGGTTCGAAACGAAATTCCGCGGAATTTCGCGGAATTTGAGCATGGCGAAATCTGATTTCTTGATTTCGTTTCGTTTCGCAAAATTACCAAAAAATCGCTAGAAAAAACTAGCTTCTAACGAAATTTAACGGAATTCCGCGGAATTTCGAAACAAATTTAAACTAATCCATTTTATCATTTTTAAACTAATCCACATTATCAAAAATTTTGGCTGCGCCGCTGAACAAAATCGTTAAGTTGTTTTCAAAACTTTAAGTAATACAATTTTTTCTTTTAACGCTTTTACATAACCCCATGGGGTTCTTAGTCGACAAATACGTAAGTAGTTTTCTTCTATAAAACGTCTCCAGTGTTTCCATGATTTAAATTTTGTGATATTTTTTACTATTCGCACAACATGAATGCGGAAGCGATCGTGTTGCTGCTGGTCATGGGACGGCAGCTAGTCCGGGAGAACGCGAAGTGAAAAAAATCTACCTCGCGTAGCAGAAATTTGTTTAACCAGTGTGCAATCGATGGTGTTGATGCTGATCACGCTAGCTAGTGTGGGAGAATGCGAAGTAATAAAACTAATGTCTGCATCGAAGAGCACAAAATTATTTAGTACGGAATCGATCGCGTTGTAGAAGATTTTAACATTTAAGATAGAGAAAGATTTAACAGAATTAAACATTGATCTTGCGTTGGATTGATTTGAAACACAGTTTTCGTCTTCATGTTTTCAAAATAACTTCGTTCACAACAAATATTTGGTCGCTTACCAAGGGGTTTCTTAAAACAATGAGTGTTAAACTAATTTTCCTCTCCTAATCCTAAATTGAATATAAGCACGTGACCAGCATCGTTATTGGTCATGAATTGGAAACTCCGAAGCAGGTACAATAAGAATAACTTTTTCGTATCCCAAGAATATTATTTAATCGGTGATCTGTGCATATTGGCTGTTTTTCGGCCAATCATGATTAGCAACTATGATGTGTACAGTTAATTAAGCTAATAAGCTCTTCTTTGACTATTTGCACAATATGTGAGGAACATTGCAGATTTGTGGGCATTTCTAGATCTTCGCATGAAATTTGCAAAGAAAAACAAATCCAGAGCGGGTTGAAAGATCATTAAAATTGCTGAGAATTTTTTACTTATGATTGCTTTCAGCACATACTGACCATAGCAGCTGTTCTCATATACCAAGGACACACACAATAGCTCAGTTTGTCGAGCTGATTGTATATAAGACTGTGCTGCCACTAACCGCAAGTCGAGCACATCTGTATATGGCTGCCCATATACAGATGTGCTTGACTTGCGATTAGCGGCAGTATGGGTCTGTGAAATTTAATCTGAAATACATAACTTTATGCATTTTTGAAAGGTGCACAGGATTCTTCTAGTGAGCAAATGTATGCTATAAATACAATATATGTAGACGAAGAATAAGCAAGAATAAATTTTGGCATATACGCCCTTTTCAAATGTTGATCTATTAATATCAATTCTATATCTGCGTATACGCCTGGCATATGTGGATACATAATTGAGTATCCCACTAAATAAAAAAAAATCTAAGCATTCTTTTTTAAATTTTGACAAAGTCAATACCGTAAAACCACGCTGACAAGACAATATGAAGTATGCTTCAGCATACTTACATAATTCTTAGGTGTACTAAGGTTTTGAACAAAATTTGAATCCGTATATGAAAAATCCCACAATTTCTTTATTTTTATATGCTTACTGATATAAAACTGATATAAAATTGATCAGATTCGGGAGCACACGCTCCACGATGAATTCCTTCGAAAGCGGCACAAACGCTGGGGTATTGCCTTATCGCCAATGGTATATGCGGCGAAAATGTGACGATTTATCATAGATTGCCTCTTCAGTTATTATAACTCTTTTGGTCGCAAAACAGCAAAACAAAAACATTCGACTTCGAAAAAGTGAAATCAGAATTGCGTACATAATGTAAAACCAATTCAATAAAAATTCCGCGGAAAAAAAATCAAAATTTCGTTTCGTTTCGAAAAATTTCGAATTAAATGAACCTTGATTTCGTATCGTTTCGAAGTCTCGAAAGAAATCTATATTTCGTTTCGTTTCGATCCGAATCAACATAGACATTTTAAATTTCGTTTCGTTTCGTTTCGTTAGGAAAAAGTGTGTTATCGCATACCCTTATGTATAAATAGTTATAACTCATGATCATACTTATCAATTGATTTTCGGTTTTTGTTATAATTAAACAGGTTTCAAATTCTAGACTTTGAAGTAAAAATATGCATTGCAGGTTTTTATTCAGGCCGCAATCGGTTCTTTTCATATTAGATGAGTCTCATTGCATTCAAGATCGTATACAACTTTCTTTTAATGTTGCGCCTAAACCAGAGCGTTAATGAATAAAGCTTCCAATGAATGATTAAATTTGTTATGAATGAATCATTCAACTCTACGATTAAAGATTATGATTAATGATTTATTCATTTTTAACAATGAATAATGATTATGATTAACGATTAAATTAATTTTTGACTATGATTAACGATTATGATTAATGAATAAAACGTTTGGAGTATGATTAACGATTACCGATCGTGATTAAATGTCGACACAATATGTGTATGATTAATGATTAACGATCGATATGATTAATGATTAATGATTATGAATAATCAAATTAAATGATTTGCATAGTGATTAATAATCAAGTAACCTTTCTACCAAATTGTGTTATGAAAAGGTATAAAAATGGTATGATTATGATTAAAGATTAATGAATAAAAGCGATGCATGCAATGATTAAAATTGATGATTAATGAATAAACTCAAAACAATCATGAATATGACTAGTGATTAATGATTAAATGTAAAAATCTATGATTAACGATTAGTGATTAATGATTGAATCGTATTTTTCGTATGATTATGATTGATGAATAACGATTAAATAACCCATTATTCATTAATCATGATTAAATCTATGATTAATCACTAATGCTCTGGCCTAAACTTCTCAAGTATTAGCCGATTACATATATTAAAATCAAGTACAGGGAGTTTGCAAATTATCCGTACAGATTTCATTAGTATGCTTCTACAGAGTCTAAACAGATAATAATTGACTGAATCAGTAACAACACAGCTCAGCAAGCTATTACAAAAGTATTTACTGGCAATACTGGGTGTCAGCTCATAGATAACAGACTATTGGTTTTCGTAGATGCTTTTTCCAGGTTTTTTGAACAAAAAGGAATGGCTTTCCAACTCCCCGGATTTGAAATCATGTCATTAACATCCTAAATATCTGAAAAATAAATGTAAAAAAGCGTTCAAATGTGTTTAACTCGGGATATGGGGGTCATTTTGGAATGAACAAAATAAAATTGTTGGGATATTAAAACCTCACCTATTCAAAATTGCATCGAACAAGACTTATTTGTTCACAAGTTGTAAACCAGGTGTGACATTGCGCATCTCGAATCGAATCACTCGATTCGTACGTTTTTGCATTCGTTTCGAAAAAATGCGGCATTATGTATTTCGTTCGACTTCATTCAGTCGCAGTACAAGATTTCGAATGGTGCTGTACTAGCTCAATCGAGTATGTTCTGTCAAACGAAATGTAAACAGAGAGAATTAGAGATAGCTGTCTCCGTGTTTATTATGCCGGCCGCTGGAGAGACAACCTTCAGCGCATTGCGAATGTGAGTAAACAAAGAGAATAAGAGTAATTTCATCTGCGTGTAGCATGCTGCCTGTTGGAAAGGCATCCTTCATGGCATGAATTGGCAGTTAATTTATAAACAAGCAAATCGTACTCAATGTCTATAAAAGCAATATTATTTATTGAGCAGTTGAAACCGATTAAAACATTATGCCGATACGACATGTTTTATAAATTGAGATATAGTTACGACACAAAATTATAAGTTTTATTATTATTTGCATATTATTCGGCAACTCGGCCGTACGAAAACCATTTTTTGTTAAATGTCTTGGCTGTGCATATGCACAGCACATGTTTCTAAATGGACAAATTGATATGAAATTTGCGAAAAAGAATCCACGTGTCTTGGAGAGACTCGAACCCTCAACCTCCTACTCTCTAGATAGGCGTGATAGCCCCTACACAACAAGACCACTTGAAGGTCACGTTTGCGGAAAAGCCATCAGAATCCGAGTACCAACCTCAACCACGATTAGCTCTTTTTTGCAAATTGAATATCTTTCGGATGCTTGATTTGTCCAATCTTCACATGTGCTTCACTGCTGTACATATATCCACAGTCAAGCGAGTGCACATTGTTTATTAATCGAGAGGATCACACCCTATGCCCCCCACAACGGGCTGGGCGGATTTGTGCCAAAGGCTTGCTTGGCTAAAGCATTTGATTAGTTTGATTGCTCTAATTGTTTTCAAGTGTCGGTCTTCCACCGTCATTAGTCGTCTGAGTACACGCGACCGCATGCGTAGAGCAATGAAACTCATCAAATGCTTTAGCATTTATTATATTTATTCGAGTTCATGCCACAGATCCAATTTTGAGCTAAATAATTTAAAGCTAAAAAAGGAATCGATAATAAATTACTTTGATGTTTCCATGTGTTTTAGTTAAATGCACTTGGGTAATCTCTTACGCGTTTTTTTTATTTAACTATTTTTACGTAGATTTTTGAATATATACGTTTTTACGCAGATTTTTTCCATAGATTTTTCACGCGGTTTATCGAAATCGTCAAGAAATACGTGAAAACTGAAGTTGAAGTCGTTTTTACGAGAATTTCAGGAGAATTTGAGATTGCATATTGTCTGGAAACTATAAAAGTAGGTAAACTAATGACATTCCTTCCTTCAAGAAACAATAATGGAACATTTAAACTCTTCCCGTAGAGAAATAATAAAAAATATAAAGAAAAACTTTCAGCAAGAAATGACTCTCGAACAACATTCGAAAGCTATAAAGGTGACGAGTGATTTTCATTCGACTTGAGTCGTTTTTCAGTGTGCTATCGAGTCTCCATAATGCCAAAATATCTCGTTATTCTTGTACCTCCTCGAGCATACTCGAACGATGACTCGTTTTCGAGATCGAATCGAAAGCCGTAATGCCAAACATGTTCGACTCGATAGAATTACGTTCGAATCGAGATGCACAATGCCACCCCAGGTTGGAAGGAGTCGACATCAAAATATGAAGATCTAGTTTTTTTCGTTGTTTATATTTAGCAAGATTTTTGCAGCTTGATAAGAAATTTTATTTACTCATATTTACACTGGAGTCGCTTTTTACATCGTATATGGTCGGGGTTCAGCCAAAGCACACCAAACGCCAACGAAAAATTGCCGATTTTTCTGCTCAAACTTTCGTTTATCAGATTTAATTGATCGCAAATCGTATTGGATATTCCTCAACCCCATAACTGAGGATATCATACTGCAAATGTATGCTTAAATTGATATGAAACAACTTCCGTGCACAACTCAGTCGAAAAGCCGCTTGGTGCGGTTTGGCTGAACCCCGACCGTATTTTAATTTGTTTCTAGTTTTTGGATTGAATGATATTTTTTTAACTGAGCGGGCTTGGTAGTCATATGGCTACTGCTTCTGCCTTATACGCAGGAGGTCGTGGGTTCAATCCCAGGTCCGTTCCATTATCCTACTTTGTATCTTTCTCTATATTTCTCATGTTCTAGCAATCTTCAACTTCAGTATTCTAACAGTAATCTGCTAGCATTGGAAATGAACTAATAGAGCTCGTTTCCTACATCCAATTAGAAATTCCATCAGTTGCCTTCTCCTATCTATCACATTGGCAGCTCGTTAATCAAGACAGAACCTAATCGAACCTAACCCAAAAATTCCAACAAATTCCGCATGAACTCGTGGCAAGTGCAGAGGTATATTCGGCTTGCAGTGGGCGAGTGATTACATAATCATTTCCTCTCCCTTCCCCTACATTGACATGCATTCTGACGTGACAGACGCCAGTATGACCTAACAACTGAGATTACCAGTACTTGTACATTGAAGATGAGTGCTAGTCCCAAGCAAACATCTGTTGGTTCTCTGTGCAAGAACAGCTGATCTGGTCATAATGGAGTAGCAACTACGAGCAGTCAATCAAGCTCAAGCTCAAGCTCAAGCTGAATGATATTTTAAAACTTTGTTAGAGTGATTTTTAAGTTTTAACAAAGTTCATCACTTGGATTGAATGATACATTGAGTTGACACTTCCAAAAAATCCACAAAATTTCAAAACAAGATTAATCCAAATTTAAAAAAGTTGTGAAAACAAAGATAATGCTAAATAAGGAAAGATCCATTAATTACGTAACGCAAAAATTGGGCATTTTCGACCCCCCCCCCCCCCCCCTGTATGAAACATCTAAAAATTTGTATGGATCGTCACATTTCGCTCAACCCCCTCCCCCTTTATGCGATTCGTAATTTGTGGACGCTCCCTAAGGTAGAAAGAGGCCCCAAAACGGCCCCCCCCTTACAAAACGCCTTTCGGGTTTTCCCTTATATTTTCCGTGTTTGGGATGGCCGTGTTAAAACTAGACCCTAAATTATGTAGGTTAGGCGGAAAATGTGTCGAAATAATAGCTTGGAAAAACCGAAATATTCTACTTTTTTGAGGAAACGAGGGCAAAACCCAGGTGAGAAGTGTCTACTGACTTATTCGGAAGCAACCCCTACCTATCCGATTTCAGCTCCCGTCCATGCCTTGTCACTGGACATCATCATGAAGCCAAGATGGCGCATCGTTGCCTTCATCCCGCAAACTAACACTCAGCCAGGACGAATGGAACTCCTGTGGTGGTCGGAAAATACGCCTTGTTTGGTTAAATCGAGTAAGAAGACTCTCCCAGCCATCCTGCTGGTCATCCTAACAAGATTAGTGTTCTTCTGGTTTATAAAGAAAAGCACTATGCATGTCAGTAACACTTGAAGCCAAGAGGAACAGTGTAAGGATTTTCGATTCAATGAACCCGGATCAAACCGCTGCCGAATCCTCATTGGAAAGAAAAAAAATTGAGCTTTAAGTAGACTTGTTATAAGCCGAGTTTGTACTATCCCATTTAATTCCACCACCTTTTTTTTACTATTGCGTTTATTTAACAGGCTCAGGCGTGTATAACACTTAACGGAGCCGAGACTCTTTATGATATTTATAAACGATATCATTATCATCTACAGTTAGTAAGGGGAAGGACAAGGTTTATTCTGTAGAGATGTGCGTTTAGTGAATAGTGATTGGACATAAGCCTTGACATCGTGCGAATGAAGCCTCGACTTAAGTCCTCACCTCTGAACCACGCTCGCGCAGAAACTTTAGAACATATAGAAAAAAGCCACCGTCCAAGTTCGTTGTGTGACCAATTTATTTGCCAATTTCGAAGAGTACTCTGACGGACTAGTGGGAAAAACTCGTTGTTCGAGAAATTCCACCACCTTATTGTACATTAGACAGATCTCCATTCTTAAGAACATCATGTCTTTTCGCAATGTCATGAAGTATCGGCTTGTTTTACTGAACTCTTGTGTGTCTAAGCTCGTCGAGAGGTTGGTGAACCGGTGGCTGCGTGACAAATTAGAAACAGAAAGTAAACACGGATCCTGGCAGCACAGGATACGGTATGAGCAAATACTTTGCAAACGTGGTAGATTTTATGCTTACAACAAGAGCAAACAACTGGTATCTTTGGACTTGAGGATTGTCCTTGATCCTTGCCATTTAAGTTCTTTTTGAGAACCAGGACTCGATGACTTTCCCAGATGAGACCACAGTAACCCAGGGTTTAGTTCTGTGCGGTGATGTTGTTACTTTCTTATCATCATGAACGCTGTTTTTCGCTGACTTCCTTTAACATTCACATTTTCGTCTATTCCTGCGATATCCTGCTAGTTATTTTTGGCGACACTCCAGTCCTCACGTGGATGAAAACACATTTCGCCATCAGCGCTGTTCTCCGCCGGGCCAGATCAATGGGCTTCACCATGACCGCAAATAAGTGTGTCACATGACACGTCTGCAGACGGAGGCGCCAGTTGTCCGGGCCAAGTGTCAAGTAAGGAGAATATCACATCCTTAACAAGAAAATCGTTATGGTACTCCGAGTGTCCTGTCGTACTTCCGCGAAGTCGAAGTTATCTTCTTGAGAGTTGAGCTGGTTCGGACGCTTTTTAAGCCATACCGAACCAATAACAGGGCGCTCCGGAAAAAAAGGTCGAGCAGGCTGAGGCATTGAGAGCCGCCTACTCTATGGACTAGAATTCACTTTTATTTCCAGCTCTAATCTGATCGATACTCGTCCTTGACCTTCAACTCATACGTTCGAGCCGTTTCAGGGTTGCAGCTTTATAGTGCATCATTTTCGAAGAGGTGATAATTCCGTGGCTAGTGGTGATGGTGCCTTTCTCGTGAAACACACAAAAAGTAACAAGAAAAGCACAGAGAGTTCAAAATTGCACATTAGATTCAGTTATTTCCATAAATTCACATTTATTTGCGCTCATTTGAATGCATTGCAGCAGAACTTGAAATTTGGTTTTTTCAATTTTGAATTTTTTCCCCAAGGACCCTTGGGAAAAATGGGGAAAAATCAATGTTTTTTTAATAACTCCAAAACGCAATGGCCGATTGGACCAATTTTCAATAACGAAAAATTAGGAAGGATTCTGCGTCGAATGCAAGCAAATCGGATAAGTACAAAAAAGTGTGTCTCACATTTTATTGCACACACACATACATACATACACACATACAGACATCACCTCAATTCGTAGAGCTGAGTCGATTGGTATATACTAACACTATGGGTCTCCGAGCCTATACTTAATATACGCGAAAAGCAAAAATGTTTTTTTTAATAAATTGTAGCTCCTTGAAGAAGGTCAAGACCACAGGCCGAAACGTTGGAAATAAAAAAAAAGTAACATCTCAATTCCTTCGCCAGACTAAAAAGCCGTTAGTTCGAGAAAAATTACGAACACAGGTATATGAATAGGTCCGATTCAGGTCGTGGAGTAGGCATCGGGGTTACCGAGACCGTTTCGGACAGACTCTTGGACATGCTTCCGAATACGAGCTTCGCCAAGATCCCGGAGAACTGCGGAGTGCCTGCCAACACTCCAACCTCCTTGCTGAAGTCGGATATCAGGGCCAGCAATTTGAGTCATCCGTCCATTTGACGGGCGTATAAGTCTGGACCAGAGAGACAATGTGAGCCAACTAGGAAATGTCCTTGAGAGCTTTCACTACCGGACTGCTGCGGAATATTAAGGGGATCACATTGGCCTGCACGGGCCTAAGCAACTTGAAGGATCTCTATTCCGAACCGGAAACACAAGGCTTTCGCACATCTTTGGCGGGAGAGGCTCCCGGATAATTTGCAACGTTTGCGGGGTCCTCAATATTGCGGAATATTACACTTCCCGATGCCCTTAATTCCAGGTTCCCAAGGATACTTACCGAATACCTGCCACTAGCATGGACGCGCTCGTCTGTTACAGGCATATTTAAACTGAACGACTTCACGGGCATCCCAATGGTAATCTCGGGAGTAAGGCCCACAACGCGAAGGTTTCGGACTTTCCTTGGATCTATCCAAGGATTAAGACGTCACACCCCTAGAATGTAGTTGAGTTTTTTTTTATTTGAAAATTAATGAGATTCAAATCGAGTCTTCCTTAGCCGTGTGGTAAGATGCACGGCTACTATGCTATAAATTAGACCTGTGCGTCGATTGAAAATTTATCGGCGGTGGCGTGATAAATTATTTTCAGCCAGCCGCGGCGGCGAGGGTCGGCGTGAGCTTATTTCATGCAATAGAAATTTTCCCAAATTCTTCCGGAAATTCCATCAAGGAAATTTGTTTGGGAATTTTTCCGAGCTTTTTTCCAAGAACTCCTTCGCAAACTCCTCCAAGAATATCTCTGGCCATTCCCACGGATACTTCTTTATAATTTCTCCAAAATTTCCTTAAAAACTTAAATGATTTATAATAAACCACAGGCGGTGAAAGTTTTTTTCATGAAAATCATTGTTGTTTGTGGTATTATTTACAAAAATAAAAAGAACAACTAAAATTTTCAAAATTTTTGGAGGTTACAAAATTGTAGACAAAATCGAGGAGTGACAAAATCGGGTCGACACTGTAGATGTATTAGTTCATAAAAAATTTTAAAAAAAGCTTTTCGAGTCTCAAAACAATTTTTAAATGAAATTCTGAAATACCGAAATACTGCTGAAGAAGTTCTTGGAGCTGAAGAATAATTCCCTCATTTTCAGAACAATTGAATTGCATTTTGTGTGAATAAATATTATTGTTGTCGTTGTCGGCGGCGACGGAATGGCATGGCAGTGCATAGGTATACTACAAATAGCTTTATTAACTCGAACAATTTCTTTTTGGATCACAATCGTTTTGAATCGCGTAGAATTATTTATCGGATGAAGGAGATTCTTTTCGGAATTCAAACAATTTGCATCTCGGAACTCGAAAAGTTTGCATTACAGAATTTGGACTTTTTACATTTCATAATTAGGACAATTTGCTTTTCGGTACTTAAACACTTTGTTTATCGGAAGTAGGAAAATATTAGTGTCAATCGAAGGTTTCCAAATTGGAATACAGACAATTTGCAAATCGGAATTCGAACAATTCCTTTGCAAATCGCGCTCTTCTCGAAACGCGGAGAATTTCTTTCGAAGATCGCACATTTTTATCGCAATACACCAACAATCCACATCTCTATACCCGGACATTTTGATTTACGAAACTAGGGAAATTTGCTCCTCAGAACGCAGATAAAAGAGAAATATGAATCATAAATGTCCAGGACTACAACAAGATTCGAACCCAGCATTCGATCTTCAGCATAGTCTAAAATCAAAATGAAGCCGTACATCCAACCGCTAAGCCCTGGAAGGCCCCTGTAAAGATTGTCATCCCAAATATTTCCATCCATCTCCATCTTCCAGTCCGCAGCACCTAACTGGTTTCCGCATTGCTCGCAATGGAAGAAGTGTTTTACCGCGAAAATCCTCACTGAAAAAAGTGTAGACCTCTTTGCGAGCAAAAAAGGCACATAACAAGAAATATCCACCGTTGACAATGCCAACAATGCCATCTGATAGGGTTTTCACCGATCACTTAGTGGCGGTTGCCTTCTGCCCGGGTAAATACCTGCGTACCTGTCCGCCATATACGGTAAATGGGGTAATGTTGTCCATTCACCGGCTCACCGTGATGTCCACTCCCGTGGAAACTGATAGCCAATCGATAATGGCAATCCTCAATCTCCAACAGCACTTTTCTGATAGCTCCAAACGGGAGCCGGAATCGGACGAGATGCAACTCTCAGTGCGTTCGGATGTCTGCTCCAATGTTGATAATGCAAGCAGCAGCTGACGATTTCAGCAGATGTCTTTCTTCGGGAAGTTGGTCGCGCATGCTGAGGATTGCACCCGCTTGACCCAGTTGTCATTGCTGGCCCCATGTGGGAACGGACAACGCGCTCGCTCCTGAAGAAAGTCACGTGGACTATATGGCGAAAGATGCCATTTGATTTGTGGGATAAATCATGTTGCCTTAGTTAGTTAGGTCTCATCTTTTTGATATGGAACAAGTCGTGTCGGGATCTGGAATAGACATACGGATGCGTGCTTCTTTCGAGCGGTTCTTCTTGGAAGAAAGTAATTTGTTCCGAATTAACACGTACATAGAATCAACTCGTTTGTCTCGTCTCGGTTAATATTCCAGCATCGTAAGCTCTGCACTGTATCAAGTTTCCTCTCATCTCTTCAATCCCATTAAATGTGCCATAAAAATCATATTTCCATCAGATTAAAATTGCGGCTCAAATCGGGACAAACGGGCTGCCAGTACTGCGCAGTGCGCACTCGCGGTTCAATGTTGCGCTTTTTTATGCATACACAAGAAGTCATAATCTCTTACAGCATGTGGCATTGTCGTTATTTTGCGTCGTAAATGCATCATTTTGCGTGGTTTTGCTCTCAACAACCATCTTTCCCACACTTCGGGGGACCCCACGTAGGAAGGAAGCTAAATTTATGCATATCTCTTCCAAGCAATCACGAATATTCATGCAGCTTATGCTCGGAGCATGATCGGTCGGTCCTGCGGTTACAGCTAAGATAGTTTGGGCGCAAGAAAATTTTTCAGCTCTAATCTACTACCAGTCGTGGTTGCTTACGTGGCAAGTCCAATGATTTCCATTCAAGTTTGTCCCTTTTACGGACGATTGGCATTAATTAGATAGAATGGAACTCATTTCAATACACATGAGCTCCTGTATCTGGGTCGTTTGACCATTCGTAGCCGACCGAAGACGTCAATCAAACTCTCCGCTTTGTCACCCAAGATGCCAAACCAGTTGTAATTTTATGCAAACTTTTTCAGGTCGATGCAAGAGACAATCTTGCCGTGCATTGAATTTCACCTGGGCTCGTAAAAATTGCCCAAATTAAACATGGATCGAAACTGCAAGCGCCTGAAGGCGTTGTGCACATTTTCGTCGCCTCAAGGCTGTTCCCCGAGAGTAAAGGACCAAAAATAAACAACCTGTCATTATAACGACATTCCTGAACCGGCTTCTGGTGATCGGTTCTTCAATTTTCCCATATGAAATGGTTCCTTTCATGCGTGACTTGAATGGGGAAGTAGTCGAACCAGCGGAAGGAAAACTCGCTTCCCTTCAATGGGAATTAACTTTGACAATAAAAACGGCTATTGTTGTGAAGGGCGAATAATTATTTTATGATGATAAGCTGCATCACCGATGGCAATCAGGTGGCGTCTATAAATTTATATGGCGATTAATCGAGAGTAGAAAAGAGCAAACTGATTATTTTTATTGGTTTAATGCGATATTTCAATTGATCGAATGAGAGGCTTCTTCATCGTAATATTGGTGATTTTTCTTCAAAACGTGGGTAGTTGCGAAGGCAAATAAACCAACTTTTTCGTTTTGCTTGCTAACTTTGCTACAATTTTATCAATTTTCCTAAAAGACGTTCTCTTTTAATAAACTGATCAATTTGTGTTGGATTACGGCGATTTTTATAGTTCAGATCCGAATTTTTAATTCCACTGCAATATGGTTGCTTTTGTGCGGTATGTTATCATCTGATTAAAACCTTTGAACTTACTTTGAACATTGGGTTGCCCACAGTAAAAAAAAAGTTATAAAAATAAAAAAAATAATCAGATAGTGATGGAAAAGTTTTAGAAACAGATGTAGATTAAGCAATAGACGAAATCTATTAACGGTAAAAGCGATTCTAGTGTGTACGGCTTACAATTACATAGTAAAATTTTCTTTTAATTTTCTGGCACAAATAAAAATTTTAAACCCAAGAAATTAAAAAAAAATGTAATGTTTCTTTTTGATCATGGGCTTTGCAGACCTATTCTTCGACATTCTGAAGGATTCTAGAACAAAGCTTACTTTATCCTGACTTTGTGCTGTTAAAGTTTTGTTTTCCGATTACATCTTGAATTAATTGGAATTAAAGTGATCAGCAGTGAAATTTGTTGTTACTGATAAATCAGATCAAGATCCTAATATTTTCTTGATGTATCCCTCATTGTATCTAATGTTTCGAAGCAAGAAACTTTCGATATTAGGTCCCGGGAATTTAAGATTTATGTTCCGTAAATTATTTTTTGTTGTTGGCTCCAGTTCTCAAGAAACACGCAAGTTCTATCAGAAGCTCAACGCATCCCGCAAAGGCTTCGTGCCGCGAGCCGAAATGTGCCGGAGCATCTTGACGAACAAATGTGTGGTGATCGAAAGGTGGAAGCAGCACTACGAGGAACATTTGAATGGCACTGAGAGTACAGGCAGTGAAATCCAGGATGTTTCCGGGTGGGAAACATGCTTGACTTCTTGGGTATAGTGTATCCATTTTACTTGTATTAAATAATAATATTAAACGATATTTTCTTCGGAAAAGGTGATTCATGTAACTGTTCTCTCAAAATTTCTAAAGGGAGGACATTTTAACGCCAAAGGAAGACATCTGATTTTTTTTTATGAAAAAGGAGGATATAACCTCCTTTAGGATACCATATGGTCACCCTGATCAGGAGGGATGTGTCGTACAGAAGATTAAAATCGGTTACTTTTAGCGTAAACTTTACTTGAACTTCCCCGCCAAAAATTTTGATTCGCCCAATCGTTTCTTTAATTTATTTTTTGTTCAACTTTCCCATAGAACCCATATTAATTGACTCCTTTAATTTGAAAATTTAAAATAAGAATTCCAAATATCCCGACCAACCATTTCTCGCTTAACTTATTTTACATGAATTAATTTGAGTACTGCTATCTAAAGCGTTCAAATTGGTCTGTTGTACGATTGTACGTACATTTTGCCTCGATAGCACGCAAACCAAAAAAAAATTTTTTCATTCAATTTTCTGTACGATTTTAGCTAAAATTTGAATATGTTTTGATAATAGCACTTGTGGGATCCTTCATATGCTACGTAATATTTTTACATCTGATTTAAACAGTATTGTGATAACGAAATTTGTAGAAGAATTTAACAACAATTTAAGGAAAATCTAAAACTGCTGCAGAACATATGTTATATTACATTCAGTTTTTACAGTAATTTTAGTTCCAATCTGGACACTTTTTTTTTTTTCCTTTATTTATTTGTTAGGCACTCTGTGTTACTTAACCGCTACTGTGCCGAGATCTACTGTGGTATTCTGCTGTACACAATCCACACAGAATCTATTTTTAGATTTCCATTACCATTATTGTTGTCGGTGCCAGTCCATCTCGTCGTGAGTCCATTGTGTCCGTTTGTCCATGTCGTGTATCCATTGATCGTTGTATTGTACGGTTGCCATTTATCTGGGTAACGTTGGAGGAATGCCTCCGAGAAGAGTGTCAAAGTGTCAGTCGTCATCAGGCAGCCGTGACGGTATGGCGCGTACCCCAAACGCCACCGTATGGGCTGCGGATCCGGCGACTGACGAGGGTTTGGTGGAGGGGCTGGGAATCGAACCCATGACCATTCGCTTGTAAGGCGAACGTGTAGTCAACTACGCTACGGGACCCCCCTAATCTGGACACTTGTCGGGGACAAAATTTTGAAAAATTGAGAAAAAATTAGCAGCGATACTAAAATGACGTAAATTTATTTGGTTGAATATTTATTTTTATTTAATTTATTTTTTAGGAACCTGTTTATTTCATGTAATAGTTCTGGTCCCAGGAGATCCTTCAAAAATTCATCTCTGGATTCCACTAGAGATTCAACACGGATTCAATCAGGATTAAGTTCCTCCAGGAAGTTTCTCCGCATGTTCCTCCAGGAATTCCAAGTTCGTAGAGGTATTCCTCCGGAAGTGCTTTCAGGAATTCCCCCGTAATTTACTCCAGGAATTCCTCCAGTAGTTCTTCCGGAAGTTCTTCCAGAAGCTCCTCCGGAAGTTCCTCCAGGAGTTCCACAGCATGTTTCTCCAGGAATTCTTCCGTAAGCTCCCCCAGGAATTCCTCCGTAGGTTCCTCCAGGAATTTCTCCGGTAGAAAATTCGCCGGAAATTCCTCTAGAAGTACCTCCTACAGGAGTTCCTCCGGAAGTTCCTCGAGGAATTCCTCTGGAAGTTCTTCCAGGCATTCCTACGTTAGTTCCTCCAGGAATTCCTCTGGAAGTTCATCCAGAAATTCTTCCAGAAATTCCTCCGGTAATTATTCCAAGAATTCCTCCAAAAGTTTCTCCAGAAATTCGTGCGGAAGCTCCACCAGGAATTCCTCGGGAAGTTCTTCCAAAACTTCTGCAATGACTTATAGCAGCGGTTCTCAACCTGGGGTACATGTTCCCCTGGGGGTACCTTCGTTGGCCCCAGGGGTTACCTCGGACAAAAATGCGTAATGGCGGATGGACCTTTTCCGTCAAAGGCCTAGCAGGCCGCAAGGGGAGATGATGAATGTTTCCATGCAGTTTTGCGATAATAAAAAAAAACACACACACACGCACATACACACAGACATCACCTCAATTCGTCGAGCTGAGTCGATCGGTATATAACACTCTAGGTCTCCGGGCCTTCTATATAAAGTTTGTTTTAGGAGCGATCATATAGCCTTTACGTATACTTAGTATACGAGAAAGGCAAAAATATGCTTCTGAACTAAAATCTGTGATTTAAAGGTTTAGAATCCTCTATTTAAGAAACATGAAGGACTTTATCGAAAAGCTCAGTAGCTTCGTTGCATGGAGCCTGGAGGCCTTTTCTATGTGTTTCAGAAACATCATTCCAAGCATATCGTAAGCCTCCTTTCAAAAGGCTCGAAAGCCTCCTTTCAAAAGGCTCGAAAGCCTCCTTTCAAAAGGCTCGAAAGCCTCCTTTTAAGAGGCTGGGAAGCCTCCTTTCAAAAGGCTCGGAAGCCTCTTTTCAAGAGGCTCGGAAGCCTCCTTTCAAGAGGCTCGGAAGCCTCCTTTCAAGAGGCTCGGAAGCCTCCTTTCAAGAGGCTCGGAAGCCTCCTTTCAAGAGACTCGGAAACCTGCTTCCAAGATGCTCGAAGCCTCCTTTCAAGAGGCTCGGAAGCCTCCTTTCAAGAGGCTCGGAAGCCTCCTTTCAAGAGGCTCGGAAGCCTCCTTTCAAGAGGCTCGGAAGCCTCCTTTCAAGAGGCTCGGAAGCCTCCTTTCAAGAGGCTCGGAAGCCTCCTTGTATACCCAACAATTTCCCTACTAACTTGGTGAATTCTTCAGCAATTCACTTAGGAATTCCCAAAGAGAATTATCTACGTCTCCTCTCCCAGAACTTCCAACAGAAAATCATTCAGAAATTCCCATGTAACTCCTCCTGGCATTCTCTCTGGAGTTACTCCAGAAATTCCACCAAGCTTTCTTAATTAATTTATTCGAGGTCTTTCCAGAGATACCCTTTGAATTTCTTCAGTGGCTAACGGAAAGCCTTCGATGGGCGCCTCCTACTCACGCTCCGGAAACTCTTCCGAAAATTCCTCCTAGAACTCTCCCGGAAAATTGTTCAGGGATTTTTTCTTCGCGAATTCTTCCGGAAATTTCTTGAGAAATTCGTCTGCAAATTCATCTGCCTATTTCTCCAGATATTCTTCCTGAAATTTTGTCAAAACTTTTACGGAGTTACCTCCAAAAATTCCCGTTGAAATTCCTCTGGAAATTATTTAAGAAATTCTCCCAGAAGATCCTGCGGGAATTCTCAAGGTGTCTGCGGATACTTCGCTTAAAATTTCGACAGAAAATCATCTAAAAAGCCCTTCAAAATTTCCCGATAATTACTTCCAGGAATTTGCAGCGGGATCTTAAAACAATGACCCTGGACAGAGTTTGCAGAAATCGCTCTCAATAGATAACGAACAAAGATAAAAGAGAGGCAAAAACTGTTCCGAATCATAACAAGCCATGATAACAAATTTATCAAACTTGTATACAAGTGCGAAAAAACAGAATCGGATAGGCAGCCCCCACAGAAAAATGATGATTTTCGCTTTGTTTTCGCTCCTTTCGTGTTGGTTACTGCACAGCTGTGTAGAACAAGTTGAAATGCATCATCAGAGCCAGTGCTCCCCACATTTGGAGCTTTCTAAAAGAAATTTATCATGGGGTATAACATCCCGAATCAGTCCTCTATCATGACAGCTTGCGAAAAAAGTTTCTCGCGGTATGCTACATATCGTATATGTATATATAGAGATGATAAGTGGTAGACTTGCTCTTTCTCTTCAGGATTCAATCCCTGACCCTGGACATTCTTCTAGAAACTCTCCCTCTTTTTCTTCCAGTAATTCCTGCATGGATTCTCCCAAAAATTCCGTCAAGAATTTCTCCGGAAATTATGTCAAGAACTACTCCAGAAATCTCTCTATAAGTTCCCCCGAAAGTTTCTTCAAGAATTTTCCGGGAATTTTCCCACAGAAATTTCTCAAGATATTCTGCAGAAAATTCCTTAAATAATTACTTCGGGAAGATCCTTTTTCAGGAAGAATTTCGGAAAGAATTTTTGATGATGATGATGATGATGATGATGGTCCCGCCACATACCCCTACAAAGGTTTGAGCTAGACGAGTTATCTTTTAGATAATTAATTAAGATCAATTTAATCAGATTTGCCAATAACAAAAAAAAACGATCCGATTATTTTACAGATATAAATACTATTACTGTCCATCGCTATACAGCAAACAACTATTAAAAAAAAATGAACTGCAGTTCTTATTATACACTTAGCAAACACTGGTAATGATACCTCAAGGTCCACAGAAATGCAAAAGTTGTGATACCTCTCGCACAGATTTCAAAAGCTTCGCCAGGATCCGCTTTACGTCTTATCAACAAAACCGCGTTCTACATCGCGGAAGTATCTTTCAGCATTTATTTTGATTTTCGACAACAAAACTTGTGATACCTCTCCGTCGATATCAAAAGTTCGTCTTCTATCGCGTACAAAGACAATCTACCAGGTAGCCAAGGCCAATCATCTATTTCCACTCATTACTAGTCATTCAAAATTCACTTTCATCCATCATGCAAACAGCTCAAAAATGTCAATGATTGGAATAAATTATAAACAACTTATATCTGTATTGCGCGCGCGAGGCTCAAACTTTTGTAGACTACACAAAAAAAGATTCGAGCAGCCGTTCAAAAAGCAGCTTTGATGTGTGAAATACATTGTCTCTTAAACTGTGTTAGTGTTGCTGCACGTTTGATCTGTGTAGGCATCGAATTGAATACATTTATACCCTTGAAAAACAATGAATTTTGTGAAGCACCATGTAAAAAGAAAGGCGTACTTCATCCGCGTGTCTTGTATTATACCTATGTATGTCACTTCCTCTTCCAATTCGATTACACAAATATCGAGACAGCAAACCATTAATTACTTTTAAAATTGACACCATAGTCGGAAAAACATTTTTTTGCTTCTCTGACAGCCACTGCAAGGTATCTACCAAAAATGTTGAGGAAGTGAACCTATTGCATCTCAAAATCAACCGCATTATTTTATTTTACAAACGATGTAATCTCGATACATATTTGTGTTTCACTAGCCAGAAAAAGAATGGAAGGGCAAAAGTCGAGATGAGGGGAGATGATTGATTTATACAAATATATTTTACTAGCAATCGTTAAATCTTTTTTCAATCGGCATAATATTCCGTACTTCTTGGCAATTTTCTTGATGACATTGTCAATATGGGTACCAAATTTTAGCTTGTCATCAATAATCACGCCAAGATATTTAATTTCCCGCACGCGATCAATCGTATCATCATCCATTACAACAGAGACGTCTGCATTTAATCGATTCCGTGAAATTACCATGAACTTGGTTTTACTAATATTTAATTTCAACTGTTTGTATTTCAACCATCTACTTAGAGAACGTAAATCTTCATTCAAGTGTTGGACGGCGTCATCTAAATTCTTAGCTGCAATGAATATAACGGTATCATCAGCAAACAGAGTTTTTTTAGATGAGTATTCGAAGGAGTTCCCAAAGAATTTCCAGGAGAATTTCCTAAAGTAATTCCTAAATAAAATTTCAATGGAGTTCCTGGTTTGAGTACCAGGAGGATTTTTTAGATAAATTCTTGATGGATTTTCCGATGAATTTCCTGGAGAAATGCTCAGAGAGACTTTTAGAAGAGTATCTAAAACAAATCTACGAGAAATTCTAAAATGAGAAGTTTTTTTTTCAAATCTTGCATAACGAAATTTCAGAGAAAAATATTTTTTAATTTCCATACAAATTTCAAATAAAGTTATGAAATAATTTCAGACTGAAATACAAAAGAAAATGTAGTACCAATTCCAGGGGCCGTTCTTGAAGCTATTCTTTAGTTTCCTGAAGAACAATTTCCACATTTTCAGAAAAAGTATCTTTTTTTGGCCGAGAATATGTTGCCAAAGAAATTTTCCCACGTCGCACTTTTTGGTCAGAGATCAGCTCCACGCTAGTTGCAGTTGTGATTAGATCGCCAATCAGTGATTAAGATTTAAAGACTTTATCGACAGACGGTGCATCAATTCGTCTAGCTAAGCTAATATGAAAGTTGGCCCTCCGAGACTCCGAGTGGACTATAGCCTTTTCGGACATATAACTTTGGTGTATCAGAAAGGCAGAAACGGTTCTAAAGACGAGAAAAAAAACTCAAATTAATTTCTTTTTCACATCTTCGAAATCAGTTTTCTTCACCTGTCATAAGACGAGTTTATACAATCCCATTGAATTCCACCACTTAATTGTATCTTGACAGATACGTATTTCGACCTCAACAGTAAAGGCCGTCTTCAGTGTCTCGTACTTGACTCGACTTACTTAGTCGAGGTCAAGTACAGAGACACTGAAGACGGCAACTGTTGAACTATTAAGTGGTGGAATTCAATAGGAATACATTCCACTAAAAAGCTCAAAATAATTTTCTTATCAGTTTTCTTGTTATTTTTAAACTCGTTTTAATGTTATGTATTCATATAACTACGGTTCATAATAAAAGTTCCTCCTTGATGCACAATGGGGAAATCCGATTTCAAAGGTGGAAAAAATTGATAACTTTCTTCACGATCAACTTACAGAAGAGATCAAGAGCTTATTCGAAAGGGAATTTTGCAAAGAATTCAGTGAGTGCTGTTTCATGGACGTGGAACGCATGTAGTTATTGAACGTATGTAGTTATTGAGCTCGTTTTGCCCTGATGCCCCGATGAAGCGTTCCACGTGCTGGGTAACTTTAGAGCCAGGTACAATTTCTCGTAAACAAACGCTTTGAATTGCATGTTGGCTAAGATTACATTGTTATATAAGTTTATGGGGCATTAAATTTTCTGACGGCCAGGCACTTGTTTTTCGTTTAAGGAGTATATTTCCTCAAATTAAGGAACATTTTTCGTTGGTTTTGACATTTCTTCTTTTAGGGAGCATTTTCTTTAGTTTGGGAGCATTTTTTACATTTGTTTATGGAGCATTTTATTCATCCTAAGTAGCATTCTTCTTAGTTTTTCAGTTGAATATGGTTACTACAAAACAATCAGCACAATAAACTCTAGAAGGCTATACAAATTTATACATACCTAATAATTTACATTTTTTCACCGGGATCTCAGCAAAATGTTAAACTTTTACCGAAATTTGCACAGCCGTGCCCCAGCAAACATGTTTTTTGTCGAGATTTCTGTCAAAATTGCTGAAAATCAGCAAATATTTTGCCGAAAATCAGCTAACAAACGTCATTTTTGCTGAAATATCAGTTTTTTATTTTGCTGGCGCACGGCTGTGCGGATTTTTCCGAGCTGCAGAAATAAAAACTAAGTGTGTAAGATTCTATAATTTAAGGAAAAATTATCACTTTTTTAAGGAGCATTTTTCAATTTTTTAAGGTCAATTTCATCTGTTTAATTGGACATTTTTTGGGCTGCCTTTTCGGACATATAGCTTTGGTGTACGAGAAAGGCAGAAACGGTTCATAGGACGAGAAAAAAAAACTTACAACAATCCTTTTTCACATCTTCGAAATCAGGTTTCTTGTTATCTTTATACTCGTTTTAGTGTTATGTATTCATATAACTACGATTCATAATGATTCAAACCAACGCGATGGAACAGTTGCTATAGCTGACAGATTGTCACTTTCGTAAGGAAGCGTCAATGGAGCCAATAGAGTCGCAACGAAATTGAAAGTTCAGGGCAACCTTGAAGCTTTTCATTTCCATAAAATCTATAGGCGAAATCCATAAAATACGTTTTGTAAAATGTAGTGAGCTATCAATCATCCCCAATCGTCGCGTTATGTAGGACAGGCTTGTAAAATGTCATCTGCATGTCATTTGATTAATTTGTTCATAACTTTCTTCAGAAGCCAAATTTACTTTCAAATTTTGATGTACGCATAACGCTTGAGTAGTGCTATATTGTTGTCCAAAGGTACATTGCTCTAAATATAACATCTGACGCTAGAGAGTGAAATCTCTCCAAAATGTCACGTGTCATTTGACATAATGTCATTTGAATGACATTTTGCCTCCCACGCCCCAGATTACATATTTATAGCAATGTCTTGTTAGACAAAGTTGTAGCCACACTTACTTGATAGTTGATAGCTAACTACTGAAACAAGTTCTGGGAAAATTATGCAAACGAATGCAAATGACATTTTTCAACACTGATGTAGGTACATTAGACCTCTTCATGTTTTCAAAAAGTATCAAAAATCCAATCGGTCAGCCCAGCATCACAATTCTTATGCTAAAATAAGTCTCCTGTCAAATTTTTAGCTAATTCGGATAAAATTTCGAGGTGGCTCAAGTTGATTTAGTGTTTTTGGGCTATTTTCAATTTTGGAAAAAATCTAACTAGATATATAAACTTCGAAAACTATCGCAACAACCTCTATACGGAAGCTTTTGTGTGCTCTAAGTCTTGTGAACATTGCGATTCGTTCCGTTCACGTTTTGTCCATGTTAAAGTGATTTTCAAGCTTTAAGTCCATAAAATACTGTTTCCCCAAAAAGTCGTTGTTCTACAAAATTCTTGAGTTTATGACAAAATGTTAATTTATTATATTATTCATCTTTTCATCGGAAATTTATTGAAGATGTATTTATTATATTTCTTTTTCACTGAAATTTGAGTAATATAAAAAGGATTTTTACCAAGTTTTTCGAACAAAACATAAAATTAAATCTTGATTAATAATCAGAATCATATGTCTGCATTTTATGTTAAGTTGCATTTAAGTTATTCTTTTGTTTTTCGAAATTCAAAACATAAATTAAACTACCCATAAATTTTGCATAAAACGAAGCCTTAACAAACAAAAACATCAACGATCATATGATATGGATGCTAATTTCAGCATGTTTTCATTCTCTTCCAAACTGATAACATGGCTACGAATAAATTAGACATTATCTCAGTGTCCGAAATTTAACGTGGACAGGCTTTAATTATGTAAAAGTATTACTCGTATAAATGTTACTCCTAAATATGTCTCGTAATTTATGGATGTTCCGAAGCATTAAAATACAATATTTCGAAAAAAAGGGCCTCTCATTTACAAAGACGATGATTTTGTTCAATGCTACATGTAGGCACCATTTCAAGAAAAATCTGGGTCCTGTTGATCTGTTGTGTACTATATCAAATACAAATATGCTTGGAATACAGAGCCTTCTATCGAAATTTTGGCGTCCGGGTGGTTTTATAAACATTCTTCTACTCCTAAGTAAACAAAAAGGGCAAAATTTTTTTTGTTCGGATTTGTTTTCTTCGATGGTACGTACGCTTCGATAGTACGTACACTAAAATAACGTAGGTGTACGTACTATCGAGGTATTAATTCGTGAAAAAATGTTACTTAAGCGAGGTTTCTTCAAGATTCTTCAAAATCCTTTATATTCATTTTCAAAGGTTTTCTTAATAGCGATCGATGCTATTCCATGAAGAACTTTAAATTAATCAAAAGTTAAAAGACAAAAAATGTCTGGCCAAAATATCGAAACCAATTGACGCCATTGAAATGATATGATCTTTCACAATTCTACTTTATAGAAAAGGGCCGTTTGGCCGAATACCGTTCCGCCGAATGCCACTAAGTCTCAAGTTATTTGGCCGAATAAAGCATTTGGCCGAAAGAATCATTTGGCAGAAAGGGTCGTTTGGCTGAAAGGGTCATTTGATCGAAATGGTTGTTTGGCCGAAAGGGTCGTTTGACCGATAGGATCATTTGGCCGAATAGGACATTTGACCGAATAGGTCATTTGAAAAGTGAGAAAAAAAAATCTCAATTCTCATTTCTCATTTCTCACTTCTCACTGTAAAAAATGAGAAGCGTGAAGTGAGTAGTGAGATGTCTTCCGACCTTTTGTCATAGATTCATAGATCACACATTGCATATTTATAATCACTTATTTGTTGCAATACAATAAAACTGATACAAATATTGAATTTAAGTCATATGTAACTGCTCTTCAAGTGGTCAACATAAAGAAACATTGAAAAAGTATTGAAATATGTATCTTAACTCAAAATAATCATATTTGTAAAATTTGTTGAATACTGTATTTTTAATATTTTCCTCAAATTGATATTTTTTCATTAAAAAATCCAAAGTGAGGACAGACATTTTGAAGCAGACATATATTTTCGAAACATACATATTTTAATTGCACAGAACGCTGTAATAACAATTTTAAACAAACTATAAAGCAATTTTATTTGATCCAGAATTTTAGTGCAGTTGAAAATTAACCATAATTAATAATAAGATAACAAAAATAGACATCATCCTAATTCATGATTGATTAATTATCAGTATTGCACCAAATTCATCCATTATACATTGCGAAACTTTTATCTTTGTGATCATTTTTTCGGACATTTGTTCACATATGTACACACAATTTTATTGCAAAGCACATTCATCATGTTCCAAAACGAGAATTTAAAAAAAACAACAGATGCAGCGTATGTTTCTCGAGAAAAGAGTTACGACATCAACGATCCCCTGCAGTGCCTCGCTGCATTCGCTACAATCATGGGCGCGCGTTCTGTCTGTCGTCCGCTAATTCCCCCAGCGGGGTTTCCACCTGTTGCGGCAATGTTCTCAACTGCTCGAGGGGATGATGCCGTTTCGGGACGAACTCCAAAAACGTTTTTGCAATTTGTATTCGCATCCACCGAAAAGATGCGCTCACGTGCAAACGTCCTTCGCCTTTCCGGGAATGCTTATGATTCTTCAAGATCCCGCCGTCCACCGAGGAATGACTCAAGGTGAAATCGGATTCGGTTTATTTCCTGGAAGTCTGGGACTGAGAACGGCGAATGGGAATGGGTGGTTGACGTCTCATTGACCTGATTGTGCTGGACGATACAAAGTGGTTGCTGTTGCCAATGGCATACATAAGGAGAGGAGAGATGACGGGGACAATGTTCCGATTTTGATTTAAGGAGCGATATTTCAAGCGACATACAATTTGAACAAATCTCCACAGTTTATTGTTCTAGTTTGATGAAAAATTATTAAAGTAACTGTTGAAGTCATTCGCTTGTCTCAAATATACATACCCAATACGAGCAAGATATCCCCAATACTGGATTCCAGTTGGCCCCTTTTGTGGATTTTTTTCAGTTACGCCGATGCCCTGCACGGGGACAAGGTAACGTGCTATTTGAAGTACACTCAACGCATTAATCAATATTGGCCAGGTACGTGATTTAATTGAAGTCGCTTAATAGTGCTAATAGTGACAGGTCAGTGTGCGACCATTCATACTCGAGCAGCGATGCCGATGATGATGATGATCGACAACTTGTGTTCTCCGTCATGTGTGCCTCGAGGGCGTTAGATAAATGGCTGAATGGATGGATGGTTGTGGATCTATGACGACGATGCGATCATTAATTTTTCATTTCACAGCTCGTAAAGAAGAGTCACTCGAAGCGATCGTCGCGTCGCATGTCAGATCGATTTGTGTCGAGAAATGGCAGCGGAAAAATAGTTATTCCACTTTCATGTGATCCAATCGAGAGGTGGCTGATTAAATTTTAAATTATCAGAGGAAATAGTAAGCAGTGAGAGGATTAGGTCACTAACTTGTGTAACTTAGCAGCAAATCGCTTCGGAAATTTTCCGTGGCCATTACGGTCATTAAAAGATAGTTTTCATGTAATCGGTTTGATAAGTTTAATGTAAACATGTCGGGTATTTGATATCGAATGGAACATAGGAGCGCCATCGAACCGAAAAACGGCATCCAACCGTTTGCTGCGTCGTATCCGTTCCGGAATCTGTTGTGCGGGGTTCTCCGCTGGATGCGCACAATAGTTTAAAATCAGTTAATTGGCTGTCGTGCGACTCATATAAAAACTTACAACGGATACTAGTACATTAATAAATGTAAAACAATGTTTTGAGTTGTTACTTTTTTTCTTCTTATACATATGAAAAGTATAACGATTTACAAATACCGTTCTTCGATAATTTGAACGGTACTTTTCTCATGATAATGGGCCATTATTAATAGCGTTAATGGGACTCGTTTTTCACTTTTTGGATAATATAAAAATAAGCGGAAATCACCAACATACTGGTGTGGAGAAGATCTTGCCCGTCCACGACTTTCAAAATGAAATTTGTTGAGAGAATTCCATTCTATATATTATTAATTTGCATCAAAACTATATGAAACTATATCATTATACAATAATATACATACATGCTCGAGTATGAATGGCCGCATACTGACCTGTCACTATTAGCACTATTAAGCGACTTCAATTAAATCACGTGAAAGATTTTTCTAAATTATAATTATAAAAGAAGGGTTTTTCATAAAGAGATCAACGTTTCGACACGGGAATGGTGTCTTCTGGAGGAAGAGCAAATCAGTTTGAGGCTGTATCGAAGGTATGTAGATGACTGCATGTGTGTAGCTAAGAATGAACACATCCAAAAGATTGTGGACACATTCAAAAGCTTCCATGATCGACTTCAATTCACTGTTGAAGTAGAAATGGAAGGGAAAATAAAATTTCTTGACATGATGTTAGAAAGAAAGGACAACAGCATTTCAACTACCTGGCTACCAAAGCAGTCAAATGGAAGGTACCTTGACTATACATCCCATAGTCCCTTCCAACACAAGAAAAACACGGCGATCGCTCTCATTAACCGTGCAATTAAACTGACAGGTGTTGAAAAACGTGAAGATGCGCTGAAACAAGCAACACACATCTTGAGGATAAATAATTATCCTCTGTGGTTTATACAGAGGATAAAATCAGAAAGAGTCCACAAGCATTACAACTCGCTACAATCGAACGACTGTGAACATCAGGTTCTGAAATATGTTTCAGCGCCCTACATACCCTGTCTCAGCGAGAAATTGCGGAAAATCCTAAAGAAAGATGATGTCATCCTTGCTTCAAGACCACAAAACAAAATAAAACACAAACTGTTTAGCAAAATGAAGGATCCGATCCCACCAGGAAAACAGAAAAAAACGTGGTGTATTCTATACCTTGTGGAACGGATGACAACAAGGTTTACATCGGCCAAACGAAAAGAATGCTTGAAGTGAGGATCGCAGAACACAGGAATGACTGCAAAAACAGAAATCCGCGATCGGGGTTGGCAGTCCACTTCATGGAAGAGGGACATGTATTCGACTTCAATAAAACTAAAATTTTGAATCGAATACAAGACCAGGCGAGCAGAACAATTGCGGAAGTATTCCAAATAAAAAACAAGGCGACGCGCATACGGTCAACCTACAGCGGGAGTGTGGTATATATATTTGATACAACCTACAACGGTCTATTGGCGGAGTTGAGAAGAATACCTGAGAGGAGAGAACGGACGAATGACTAAGAGTGAGAAAAAAAAAAAAAAAAAAATTACGTAATCGATGGGTTGTGATTTGGGTGGTAGAGATTAGCGAGAAAGGAAAGAAAGAAAAAATAGTTATGTTTGTCTGACTGAACAGCTAGGAGGTTGCCAGCTAGTAGTAAGTGTATTTTGTGTGAATTATTGTTTGATTGTGAAAATTGTAATAAATGTGATTTTAGGCGTCTGATGATGGCTGAAGCGTAGTAAGCCGAAACGCGTAACGCTAAATTGCTGTTTGATTTAATTGTCACCGAAAAAAGCCAATTAAAACAACAAAAAAAATATACATCTTGTTTCAATCCTTCAAGACTGCGTAGCCGTTCTTCAAATTGAAAAAAAGATGTACAGTCGATGTATCAATAGTTCATTAGCACTTTTAAAATAAAAAATTGCAATCATAGAATATGAATTTTTCATAAAGAAAACATAAGGCTCTATTGAAAAACCCAAAATTTCCACAAATAAATCAAAATTAGCAATAAACAATTACAAAATTTTCCAAAAAGCCCCATGAAGAAGAAAAGGAAAATAGAGTAAATAAAGGAAGAAGGAATAAGTGAGAATTAATAAGGGAGACGAAAGAAGAAGGAAGAAAGAGGAAATAGGAAGAAGGAAAAAAGAAGATGGCATATCCTTATGCAAAGAAGATAAATCGGAAAAAAATAAGGAGAAAGAGGGAAGATAGAAGAAAAAAGAAAAGAAAAAAGCGACGAAGAAAGAAGATGGGAGAAGAAAAAAGGGCTGAGAATTGTGTTTTTCAACCTATTGCAGTATTGAGTGAAATGGCATAACACCAAGTAAATCACAAAGACAAACCAGTAAACAGCCACCCTATTGAATAACCTTTCACAGATGTATCGATTTATCTTTCGTAATCGTTTTACTTTTGTGCGTTTGGTGGTGCAATAAAAACTGGCGGCGCCACAGAAATGGTAGGGCACCAGCATTTTTGGCGTAATTGGATCATTTATAATTTGGCGTTAGTAGTAAGAGCTAATTGTTAGGCCGTTTCAAATATAACGAAATTTTTATTGCATTTTATCGTCTATAATTGAAAAGTTTGGTGGGGTTTTGGTCACCGTAAAACTTTACATTTTCTGGTTTGTTGATTTTTATCAGTGAGGCCGATAAAAATCAACAAACCAGATAATGTATAATACCAAATTTTCAAAACGACTTATCTGCTTTTGTAAACAAATATTCAGACGTCGATTTGTTGAATCTGAGAGCCCTCCTACGTAAACCAACACGATTAACACATAGGTGAAGATCTTGGCGTGGGAGTGCTCTCAGTTTCGAAAAATCGACGTTTGAATATTTGGTTACAAAAGCAGATATAAGTCTTTTTTGAAAATTTGAAAAAGGTCACTAGGATTTTTTTTGTAACATTTTTCCAAAAACTTTCAATTTCTGTGTGATAAAGAATAGACTGTAAGTGCGACAATTTAAGGGCTTTTTTAATCTTTCGTTTATTTGGAAGGCTCATTTGCCGTTAAGCGTTACGGAGCCAAAATCAAGTTTAACAATACATTTCTTGATTCTTAGTTAGTATTTAAGGGGTTTTCTAGCAAGCAATTTCAGAGTCAAAACCAAGATAAATCCAGTAATTCCTTCGGAAGTTTCTTAAGAGATTTCTTCGTTGATTCCATTACGAATTCTTTTAGGAATTTCTATAGAAATTCTTTTAATTCCTTTGGAAACACGTTTAGAATTCCTTTGAAATTCCTTTAAAAATTTCTACAGAATTTTTTTTCGGATATTCCTTTACGAAATGTTGAAATTGTTTTAGGAATGACTTTGAAAATTAATCTGTCAGAAATTTCATTAGAAAATCGTTTATAATTCTTTTAGGAATCTTTTCGGAAATTAATTTACGGATTTCTTCGGGATATATTTTAGGAAATCCTCCAGAAATTCTTCTGAGAACTCCTCCAAAAGTTAATTCCAGGTATAAATTAGAAAATTACGCCAGGAATTCCTTCAGAAAATTCTCTGGAAAGGCCTTTATCATTTTTTTCGGAAATTCCTAAGAAACCATACAGAATTTCTTCTGAAATTCATGCAGGAGGTATTCCAGAAACTTGGTTGGAAGAATTTTTCCGAAAATTGGTAAAGAATATAATAGGAAATACTAAGGGATGTTTTCGAAGAGTTTCTAACGAAATTTTTAAAGAAACTTTCAGATGAAATTTGAAAATGAAAATAAAAACCTTTGAAGTAATTGCCGAATGATTCCTAAAAGAACTTCTAATGTGATTCCCGAAAAAACTCAAAGGAATTTCCGAAGGCCTCAAGGAATATCTAATTGAATTTTCGGAGGAATGTTCAAAGGGATTCCTAAAAAAATTGGAAAAAAATTCTGAATGAATTCCTGAAGAAATTGCAGGAATTTATTCCTAGAGGGATCTTTTAAGGACAATCCTCACGGAATCCAAATTTAAAAGTACTCGCGTTTTCAAGGGCACACCACTCGATACGGAAGCAACGCACAACTGTCATTTTTATTATTTCACGCATGCTGCGACGCATTGAGTGGTCTGCTCTTGAAAACGCGAGTACTTTTAAATGTGGATTCCGTGAGGATTGTCCTTAACCCTTCTGTTACCAACCCCCTTTTGAAAACGAAAATAAAAATTTTGGCTGTAACTTTTTTGTCTTTCAACATTTTTTTTTGCAACTTTCACCAAAAAGGCGGGATTTATTCGAGCTTCAGGGGCTCTATGCACATGATACCGGAGTTATTCCGGATTTAAAATGGGTGTTAGCTTTTGGCCATATGCCAGAACGCATACTTCGGAAATGATTATTTTAGATATTTTGAATAGAAACGACGCATCTTCTTCTTCCTCTTATTGGCATTACATCCCCACACTGGGACAGAGCCGCCTCGCAGCTTAGTGTTTTCATTAAGCACTTCCACAGTTATTAACTGCGAGGTTTTTAAGCCAGGTTACCATTTTTGCATTCGTATATCATGAGGCTAACACGATGATACTTTTGTGCCCAGGGAAGTCGAGACAATTTCCAATCCGAAAATTGCCTAGACCGGCACCGGGAATCGAACCCAGCCACCCTCAGCATGGTCTTGCTTTGTAGCCGTGCGTCTTACCGCACGGCTAAGGAGGGCCCCCTTAGGAGAAACGACGCATAAACTATACCAAATTTGATCAGGAATTTGATCGGTCCGAAATATGGCCTATATTCCGGAATCCGGACGTTCCGCCGGAACCTGTTACGGGGTCGCTTTAGGGAAATAGGCGAATACCATCATACGTTATGGTATTCTATGGTAATTTTGTACTTCCTGGACCGTATTTGAACCGATTGGAATCGGTAAACGGTTTTACCATGTACCGGTTCAAGGGACAATTTTGGAAAATAACCAAACCCCATCATGCGGCGTATCAAACTTCATGATTTCACAAGTTATGGCATTCCATGGTAGTTTTGTACTTCCTGGACCGCATTTGAATCGATTGGAACCGGTGAACTGATTTACTGAGTACCGGTTCAAAGGTCAATTTTGGGAAATAATCAAACCGTATCATGCGGCATATCAAAATTCATGATTTTACAAGTTACGGCATCCCATTGTAATATAGTACTTCCTGGACCGTATTTGAACCGATTGGAACCGGTGAACTGATTTACTGAGTACCAGTTCAAGGGTCAATTTTGGGAAATAAGCAAACCCCGTCATGCGGCTTACCAAACTTCATGATTTCAAAAGTTATGGCATTCTATGGACGTTTTGTACTTCCTGTACCGTATTTGAACCGATTGGAACCGGTAAACTGATTTACCGAGTACTAGTTCAAGTGACAATTTTGGAAAATAACCAAAGCCCATCATGCGACTTATCATACTTCATGATTTCAAACGTTATGGCATTCCATGAAAGTTTTGTACTTCCTGGACCGTATTTGAACCGATTGGAACCGATTACATGGTAAACCGTTTTACCATGTACCGGTTCAAAGGACAAATTTGGAAAATAAGCAAACCCCATCATGCGGCTTATCAAACTTCATGATATTGAAAGTTATGTCACGCATCGGATTTGCTCGAGGTTGACGTTAGCTCACTAGCACCATCTGGATCGTGATTTGCCCAAATAAGGTGTTTCTACGACGATGAATTTGATGAGTGAATGTTCAATGTGTTATGTCTGTTTGTCTATGGTAAAACCATTTACCGCATCCAATCGGTTCAAATACGGTCCAGGAAGTACGAAACTATCATGGGATGCCATAACTTGTGAAATCATGAAGTTTGATGGGTCGCATGATGGTATTCGCCTATTTCCGTAAAGTGACCCCGTAACAGGTTCCGGCTGAACGTCCGGATTCCGGAATACAGGCCATATTTCGGACCGATTAAATTCCTGATCAAATTTGGTATAGTTTATGCGTCGTTTCTATTCAAAATATCTAAAATCTTAATCATTTCCGAAGTATGCGTTCTGGCATATGGCCAAAAGCTAACACCCATTCTAAATCCGGAATAATTCCGGTATCAAGTGGCCAGTCCTAAAAAGTCACAGAGCACTTGAAACTTGAATAAATTCCGCTTCTTTTGGTGAAAGTTGCGAAAAAAAATGTTGAAAGACAAAGTCAAAAAGATTTTTATTTTCGTTTTCAAAAGAGGGATTGGTAATTCCTGAAGGGAATTTCGGAGAGAGTTGAGGGAATGGAATTCCTGAAAGAATGTCTGTGTGTATTGCTGAAGGAATTACTCAAGGATTTTCTAGAAGAGTTCTTAGACAATTTTTTGAAGATATTTTTTGAATTAATCCTGAAGGAATTTATGAGGGTTTATCCAGATTTATTTCCGAATGATTTTTGAAATATCACTTGGAAGAAACTCTATCACTCTTGAAGAAAATTCCCAAGGAATTCTTGAGCACATCCGAAAAGTATGATGATGAATCAACTGCAAACCCGATATTTTATTTTTGGCATGAAGTCTTAATTCCAGACATATAACAGGGTTTTGTTCTGCTACTGTTCGGATTTTCGCAGGAATTTCCGAAGGAATTCCCCCAGATATCCCTGGTGAATTTCTAGCAGGAGCTTTTGAAGTAATATCCGAATGAATTCCTGTAGAAATCTAGAAGTTTATACGAAATTTCAAGTAGTATTTGTGTAAAGATTGCATTGGAAATTCTTTCGTGAATTTCTTTAATAGATCTTTAATAAATTCCTTCAGAAATTAGTTAAGAAAATATTTTCGAAAATCTATTCAGGTTGTTCTTCGGAAATTCCTTCAAGAATTTATTCAGAAATTCTACCTGAAATACAGCAAGAAATTCTTGCATAAATTTCTTCTAAAATTTCTCCAGAATATCCTCCAGAAATTCTTCATGGAACTCCTCTAGGAATAATTTATAAAATACCCCCTTAGGTAATTTGAATATTCCTCCAGGGATTCTTTCGTAAAACCTCCCGAAAGGCTTTTATAAATATCTCCAGAAATTCCTTCACCAACACAGGGTATTATTCCATTCAAAAATCTTGCAGCTCTTCCGGAAAATTATTGAAGAATGAAAATAAAAAATGATTTTCTAAAAGAATTTCGTAAGGATGTTCTAAAGAATTCTCGAAGGAATTGCCAAAAGAATTTCCAAAGGATTTTCTAAGAGATTCCCGAAAGATTGCTCAAAGGATATGCCGCAGGAATTTCAAAATGCATCTCCGAAGGTCTAGAGGAATTTCTGGAAGACTTGCTAAAAAAATCTGAAGGAATGACCGAAGAAATTCCTATAAGAAATTTCGAAAGAATTGCTGGAGATCATGAAGGAATTTCCAAAGGTAATCCTAAGGGAACTTCAGAAGGATTTCTCCTAAAACAATTTCCGTAGGTATTCCTGAAGGAACTTCCAAAAGATTTTCTAAAAGCATTTCTGAATAAATTCCTAAGATAATTCGTAAAGAAATTTCCGAATGACTTTCAAAATTTTCTTATAATTCCTTCTTTAAATTTTCGAGGAATTTCCAAAGGAAACTTAATATTTTTGGAAATACCTTTCTAAATTTCCTCGAAAATTCTTTCAGAAAATCCTTCTGTTTTTTTATGGTTTTCTTAGAGAATCCCTTTAAAAACTTTTTTTTTAGAATTTCTTCGGAAAATCCTTCAGGAATTCTTTTGTTAGTTCAATTAGAATTTATTCAGGAATTCCTACCGAAAACCCTTCAGAAATTCCTTCAGGAGTAACACGGAAACCTTCCGAAACTCTCCAAGGATAATTCTTTTTATCAATTTGTTTATGAAATACTTTGAAAAATAATTTATGAATTATTGTAGAAATTGAGTTAGGAACTTCTCCAAATTTTTTTCTCCAATGGAATTGCATTATGATCAGGGTAACCCCTCTACAAGGTAAGTACCTATAAAGAATTGCATTAGCAATTATTTCTGGATGTTGTCAAGCAATTTCTGCCAGAAATTCCTCAAGAAATTCCTTCCGAAACTCTAGAGAGAAAATCTTGGAATTCCTTCGAATTTTCACTTGGGAATTTCTTCAGAAATTCGTGTAGGAATCCTTCGAGAATTTATGGCGTAATATTCTAAATTATCTCTGGATTCTAAATTATTCCTGGAGAAATTCCGAAGAAATTACCAATGAAAAACCTGAAATTTTGTCGGATAGATTTTGCAAAGGAATTGCTTAAGGAATTTTTACATCATAACTCCGCCAGTGATTATAACAACAAACCAATTTTGGCGCATATAATTAAATGTCAGGGCAATATTCAAATTGGTGGGTCACGTGCCCCAGCTTAACTCCGCTAGTGACAATGAGACATTTTAATTGCATAATTTACTTTTCAATTCCGAGCATGAAGCTAGTAACTAATATTTGCCATACGTGGGATAACTGTAGGTACCGCCGTCGGGGGTGTCAATGGGTCAAGTGAGAATGGGTCACTGTTCCAACTACATATAATGCTTGTAGAATGGTTTTAATGTATCTGAGGACAAGAAAACTTAATTATAAGAGACCTTTTAAAACGATTTTGGGCGGTGACCCATTCTCACCCGCGATGATGGTATCTTGGTAACAACGTATTTCATAATACAATACTTGGCAACCCATATACCTTATCTAGCCTCAGACAACAAATAATAACGAAAGTTCAAACGTGAAAACTTCAACAATTGATGGGTTGGCTCATTAACTATTGTGTTCATTGTGTTCATAGCTTCTAAACTAAACTTAGATTTTCAAATAATTCTTTATGAGAACCAACCTAAACCTGTAGGGGAACAATGGGTAAAAGCGCCAGCCTGGGTAAGACGGCCCACCACCGTTTTTAGGCGAAATGCTCAAGCTTCTTGAAATATTTTTTTACAGGAGAAATTAAAAGCTAATTTTAACCATTTTAAACCACTTTGCAACACATGAATGCATGAAATGTCAAAGCAATAAACAAAACAAACTAGTTGATGGTAACGACGCTGCGCGATCTAATTTTAGTGGCAACGAATTTAAGGTTTTCTCCATCGAAAAACACGATACTTAAGTGATTCTTTCAATCAGTGATCTTCATTTGTCCATTCTACTGCTTTGTGTATCGAATAAGGTATGTAAACTGCTGTAAAATTAGAGTTAAAAGTAAAAAAGTATAAATTGTGCGCTGGGGGTAAAACGGGCCATTTTTGGTGGGGTAAAACGGCCCGGCATGTAGTGATTTATTCGTGATAGTTCTTTCTGGGTGAATGTTAAGTAGTGCTTGCTGTTTTTGCAGAGATGCCACGAAAATACACGAGAAAGACATCACGGATGCAGTGGACAGTGGAGCAGCTGAACAACGCAAAAGCAGCAATCCTTGGCGGTATGTCGATTAGAGCTGCTTCCACCGCATACCTGATTCCTAGGACAACCCTTCGCCAGCATATGAAGACACGCCATCCTACACAAACGGTTAAGATCGGATCCAAAATTCCTGTTTTTAACCCAGTCCAAGAAGAAGAACTTGTTCAACATTTGCTTGACCTGGAGAACCGGTTCTATGGACTTACCATGCGCGATGTTCAAGAATTGGCATTTGAATTGGCATAGAAAAATAATTTGCCTCATACATTCAATAAGGGCAAGCGAATGGCTGGTAAGGACTGGCTCGTGGGATTTTTGGAGCGCAATCCTAAAATTGCTAAAATTGCGCGAGCCTTTAATAAGCCAGCTGTCAATAAGTACTTCGGTCTTCTGGCTTCCATCATGCAGAAGAAACAATTCGATCCGACGAGAATTTACAACACTGACGAAACGGAGTAATGTGCACGAAACCGTGCACACAGTAAGTAATGTTTCTTGTTACAGTCAAACTGTTTATTATAATTATTTCATTCCACCGAAGAAAAAAAAATCGCCGCCCTCAAGGGCAAGAAAACAGGTCGGTGCTATAACCTCTGCTAAAAGAGGAGAAACAATCACAGCGACTATGTGTATGTCAGCAACTGGTCACTACATCCCACCCTTCCTGATTTATCCACGAGTACGGATGCAAGAAGCGTTGATGAGGCTACATGACAATTGATCAGTTCAATATCTTTTTCGATCATTTTTTGAAGCATGCTCGCCCGTCAGCAAACTCGCCGGTTTTACTTATTCTCGATGGGCACGCGTCTCACACAAAAACTTGGCATTTTCTGAAAAGGCTCGGGCAAACCATGTGGATGTTCTTATTTTGCCTCCACACTGCAGTAATAAGCTTCAGCCATTGGACGTATCCTTCATGGCACCGTTCAAAACCTTTCATGCTGACGTGGTTGAAAAATTCATGCGGAACAATCCAGGTCGTACGGTTGGGCAATACGACATTGCGGACATTATGGGCCAAGCATTCACAAAGGCTGCAACTTCAGAAACAGCTAAAAGTGGATTCCGTAAAACGGGCATTGTTCCACTCGATCCAGATGTTTATGGCAACGAAGCATTTGAACCATCGGAAGTGACGGATCAAGCGGCTGCTGTAGAAGACGTGGCAGATCCTCAGACACCTCTGAATCGTAACCCAGATGGTATCTCCGAAGCAGAAGTGGTTCTACACGATCCACAACCATCGACGTCGAGCGGAATCTTGAACAATACCGACTGTGATCTGGTCAAACCCCAGCTCGATAGCTCCAGTTCACTGAACGGTTCGTTCACGGTGCCTCCCTCATGCATACTGTCACTGCCCAAAATGCAAGGCTCTCGTACTACAAAAAGAAAGCGTGCGCCGGAGAAAACAACGGTAATAACATCGGACGAATACACTGAAACACTGAAGAAAGCCAAAGCGTCGAAAGAAATCAAAGGAATAAAAAAGGCAAGGAAACCGAGGTCCAAGAAATCGATGGCTTTGCTTACCAAGGAAGACACACTATGCGATAAGTGTGGTAATGTTTTCTCGGATTCAAATGATGGAACTGACTGGTCATCTTGTTTCAACTGTGGAAAGTGGTTCCACAGTGCCTGCTTGAAAACAGCTGGAAACAAGTGTTATGAGTGTTCGTAGATAATTTCAGAGGCTTCGAATCTTTATGAGTTCATTTTAAATATTGAATTGATCATTTATGTTTTTTTTTGCGTTCATGCTTTTCCATCGCAATTGGATTTAACTTGGGTTTGTCAGCTCTGCTTAAAAGCAGTAAACGAGTGTTATGAATTATAAACATTATTGTTTTTATCATCAAACTACTGTTATGCAAGCAACATAAACAATCCTTCAAAAAGGTAATTTGTTCTTTCTCTGGTAATGTAGTCTGAGGAAAATACAACTACAAATAAATAAAAATGCATTTGATCTTCTTTTAATTCTGTCCTTAAGTTAAACCGAAAAAACAATATAAATATGGAGTGATCTGAAGCTCACATATTAAAATAATTTATTCAGAGAACGTTGATCAATTACATCACATATTATCTCTCATGCATCCTCTGTTTTGGTTTTAATATTGATACTCAATTTATTTTTATTTGACGCAACACTTCTTCAAATAACCTCGTTTTTTTCTTGAAAGGGTTGGTACAATTGGTGTATAATCTACTACTATACCATATATAATTCAATCGTAAAATGTATAATCGAGAAACGATTACTGGAAAAATTGATGTTTGATTCTATGCGGAGGGTTTGAAACTATTAAAATTATGTCCACGTGGTATATGGATTGCCCCTAGCGTGATGTAGTTTATGATCATTTCCTAAGAATATAAAACAATATATTATTTTATTATCGACATTTTGCACTTTTAGCTACTTTATATTATTTTACCTCGGTGTGTTACAATATTACAAATTGTATACGAATAATTAAATAATTTATGGATGGTCCTTGAAAAATGTTATATGTCTAAATTATTTTCGTACATTATCTTGTCTTTTCTTTTCGTCTATCTCATTTCGCCTTAAAGGCTCCCCCAGACCTAAGCGATTTTATCGTCGCGACGGCGACAGCTAGTCGCAGCGATTCTATTGTTGGGTCGCTGCAGGCAATGTTCCATTCACGCTTCCATACCAATTGCGACAGAATCGCTGTCGCGAAGTGATAGAATCGCGTCTTCTTGTGTTTGGGGGAACCTTAAAACCAGCTGAAAATTCTTTGCAAACTTCAAAGAACCGTCTTACTCCGTAGGTGGTCGCTTTTACCCCGCAGGTGGTCGCTTTTACCCTGCGGGTGGTCCGTCTTACCCCGTCCGAAAATTGGCAAGTGGTTTTTGGACGTTATGAACATTGAATAAAAAACATTGAAATGTAACCAAATAAATAATTCCATTATTTTTTAGTAATAGCTAAACAAATGTTCTTTTGAATGTGGGGTCGTTCAACGTAAAATTTTATGTTAATTATGAGGTATGATTTTTTACTCTTAGGGTGGCGCTTTTACCCATTATTCATCTACCTTGGATCCTTGCTAACAGCTGATATGTAATAATGTTAGTCGTGAAAAACGAAGGTGCTTCATCTGTGGTAGTCGGGCCTACTACGGGCTCCAGAAGAAACAGCAGTCAAAAAAGATTCACACTCGCACCAAATGTGTCATGTGGAGGACTTACAAGCACTCGGAGTATTTGAGAGATGGGCGCTTAGAACCATCTTTGGCGGTGTGCAAGAAGACGGTGTGTGGCGACGAAGTATCCAGGATATCCAGAACGTAGCTAAAGCCGGAAGGGGCCGATGGGCAGGGCATGCTGCAAGAATACCGGACAGCAATCCTGCAAAGATGATGTTCGCTTCAAACCCGGCAGGTACAAGAAGGCATCAAGCGCAGCGAGCGAGTTGAGCTGACAAGGTACAGAACGACTTGACGAGCGTGGGGCGCATTCGAAGATGGAGAGATGCGGCCTCGAACCTTGTATTGTGGCGTCAAATTGTTGATTCAGTATTATCTGTTTAGATGTAAACTAAATAAATTAATAATGAACGAGGCTAAAAACTGCCCTCATTTGTTTGGAGTATTATTAGGTGTCACCCAACCATTGGATGGCACATTTTAAGGTGATTATACAACAAAGTCACAAATCGGCCATCCTAAACAAAGTGTAACAGGAAAGTTGCAATATTGTCTAAAGCATAATACCTCAATACTGCGAGTGGATTATTCATATTTCCTTTCCTCGAACAAATGCATTTCATTAACGGTAAAGGATTACCCACCTAATAGGAATTACCTACTTCGCCACACCACTACGCTCACTCGTTGCGTCGAGTGACTCGCCGTTGGCTGAGCCCAAAATCTGAGTGGCACTCGTCACGTGCTTATCGACCTTGGTTTGGGGCGCGTCATTTCTTTCACGCATCGCCACTACTCGAGAGTCAAGATCGCCACACAACGATGCTGTTCACTGTTTTGTTTCGGATCGACTCAATTAGCTGACCGAAATGCTGATCAATCGTTAAGTGACTTAATGCGGCGAAAGTTCATGCCCAACGGGTCTGAAATTTTTAATCGCTGTCGCGTCGCCTTCGGCATGAATGAGATAAGCAGATCTACGATTCCGTTACCGACGATGGACGATAGATGTAATGCTTTGGGAGGGTGCTAATTGACCACCGGATTTCAATCGTGGCAGCGGATGGCTAAACGCAACATAACCATCGACGAAGTCCGTGTAGGCTTGATTTCCGAGCCAGCAGAAATGGTCAAAATGAAGACAATACAGGCCATTAATTTCATTCCGTTTTTTTACCGTTCGATTCGTGAATCGTTGTTTACGTGGCAGATGATTATCAAACGATTGGTTGCTTTCACTTGGATTGGATTTTAATCACTGTGATTCTCAAGTGCAGTTTGAGTTAATTAAACCATCGTATTCAAGCGGCGTTTCTCAGTCTGTCGCATTTTTAAACACGTGTAATCATCATACTTGAGCTGAAATACGAAACCACTCGATCCTCTATTAGCATATTGTAAGCCTTTTGTTTTCGTTTGTTATCCACTCTGTTCAGATCCCGACCTTCCCGCCTCATCCATCAACACCCAGTAGAAAAGACACGATTTTATTATGCTGCAGGCGTTTATGCTGCATCCATAATTCACGGCTGTGATGAAGACCACGCTAAGCGAGTTCGACAAGAACGAAGGAAAGCAGCAACACTTGGACACGAAGCGATTGAAGAAAACTCCCCAAACAAATAGAAAAGAAGAAATTTCATAAACAAACAAGACATCCTCTACTCCGGGTCAAGAGCGTGGAGGGGAATAAAACCGAACAAGAACTGAGATAGAAATCTTACGACGACAACTCCACAATCACCATAACTGCCAGCAGGCACACTTGAATCGAATGCGGTTATTCGGTACGACACACATGTCTGCAAAAAAAAAAAGACGAACAGATTGAAGATTGTGTATGAAGTGCCCCAACCGTAGCTCACCCATCTCTGGAAAATGCATGTTCAGCGCGCAATATGGGGATCTCTCGAGAATTTCTTCTCACCAGAATGGATTCTTACTTTTCCGCACGAGTGCAAACACTTGGAAGGGCAGTCTTTTGAAATACAGAAGCCACTTGCATGGTAACAATATTTTCTTAGGTTTTTTGTACGGTTGTAGCTTCGTTCAGAAATAATTTATGCAACCCCATGATGTCTTTTGATCTATTCTTTTTGTTTCACAGTAAACAACCATTGGCATATAACTATAAGAACAATAAGAACAATAAGAACAATAAGAACAATAAGAACAATAAGAACAATAAGAACAATAAGAACAATAAGAACAATAAGAACAATAAGAACAATAAGAACAATAAGAACAATAAGAACAATAAGAACAATAAGAACAATAAGAACAATAAGAACAATAAGAACAATAAGAACAATAAGAACAATAAGAACAATAAGAACAATAAGAACAATAAGAACAATAAGAACAATAAGAACAATAAGAACAATAAGAACAATAAGAACAATAAGAACAATAAGAACAATAAGAACAATAAGAACAATAAGAACAATAAGAACAATAAGAACAATAAGAACAATAAGAACAATAAGAACAATAAGAACAATGAGAACAATAAGAACAATGAGAACAATAAGAACAATAAGAACAATAAGAACAATAAGAACAATAAGAACAATAAGAACAATAAGAACAATAAGAACAATAAGAACAATAAGAACAATAAGAACAATAAGAACAATAAGAACAATAAGAACAATAAGAACAATAAGAACAATAAAAACAATAAGAACAATAAAAACAATAAGAACAATAATAACAATAAGAACGATAACAACAATAATAACGATAACAACAATAACAAAAATAAGAACAGCTTGGATAAGAAGAACAATAAGAACAGAATGGACAAGAAGTACAAAAAGGATGATAAGAATCATATGAATAATTAACCAAAAAATCAGTGGAATATTACTTGATGGAGTGTACATCTCTAGCATGTTTGTTTCTATCTTCCAACAAACAAATAAATCAATGATTGAAATGAATTTATGTTCTAGCGGAGCAATTTAACAAATGAACTTTTAAGCTTTGATTGCGTGAGTTGTATTCCAAACAACTACATTACCATGATATTTCGTCGTGTGTGCTATGACCATCATGTGTTTCTCCAACATAGTACCTATACCGGCATCAACAACAACATTGATTCATCCATCCATTCGCCTCGCGTAAAAAGCTCTCCAGCATAAAAATTCATTCACTACCACCTTCGGACCCTAATTCACCGTTGCACCGCAGTGTGCGTTCCACCTTCCACCATTATTGATGGTGTGCACCGGAATGAATTGCGCCCTTCGTTCGTTCGTTGCTTGGACTGTCGATGTCGATGTCGCACCAACAACAGGCACCAGGCCCAGGCGAGCTTAGTTCAAGCATAGATAGCGACGCGTTCGGTTCGAGTCTTCCCGCGCGCGCGTTCCGTTGTTGGTCTATCATCGGTCGTCTGTGAAACGGTTTCTTACTTGTTGTAAGTGTTTGGGAGATCGACGGCGTTGGTGGCTTTGCGTGGCGTCCCTCCGGTTTAGTTTTGTGACTCCGTTGTTTGATCACTGATAGCTTGACGGATTTTACCTGGTCGAGAGGAAATTTCTCCACTCAATTGGTGGAGAATTCGCGAACGATCTTCAGAAGATAATTGTGGTGCGTTCGACAGTGAAGACAGTGTCCTTTCACGGAGATGGCATAATTGGAGAGACGATCCGTGGTGAGGGAAACCGACATTTCTTCTAATGATGGTTCAATTTTTCGCCAGACGTCGTATTTCCGGACTCACGAATGGGCGATGATGACTCTGCTGGGATTACGATCGCCTTATAGTCGCTCGATTTGGCCAGTCGATGGCATCGAACATGGAATAATCGGCAGGAAATATTGATGGTGATTAGTGGAAGAGTGGAAGATAGAGCGAGCGATCAATCGAAGCGCGCAGTACAAGTCGAAGAATATAAAAATTGATTGAGTTTTGTGTCCGAGCGATTTAAAAAAAGAAGAGGAAGAATATAGTTGCTTCGTTAGCTGGCTGAGGAAATAATGGATTAAACAAAAGTCACGGATTATTCGGGGTTCGAAGATAAGAAGCAACAGTGAATAAAAGTGAGTTTGAAGAGAGATAAATTGAGTTCCATTAGAGTGTTATTCATGTTCTGAGTAAAGTGACTTGAAATAGAGGAAGAGGCCGACCCGAAGCCGAAGTCAAGTGGCTACTTTTAATTAATGGATTGAAATTCTAATTAGAGGAGCTCAGAAATAAACTGAAGAACCCGGTTTAGACTCGCCGAAAAGAAGGTAAGTCAAAGAGGAGAATCGAGAGATTGACACTAAAGTCTGAAATGTTGTTATGATACCGCTCATCCGGTTGGGTTCGAACCGGACAGCTCTTTTCTTCCAGTTTTTTGTTGTTTCGTTTCAAAGGGGTTCTCCTTGATCGAAGTAGAGGGTGTCCGAATCGAGAGACCTCGGAATGAGGGCTACCAAGTGGAAGAAATTGTTATTTTTATGTTCCGATCGTCGTCGTTGTCGCCGTCACACTTCTTTGGTTCAACGAGCGTGGAAACGTGGGGCGGTAACGGACTGTTATTTGATTGTCAGTTTGCCAAAAAACCAATAATTTTTCACAACTTGGCAGACATCTAACAACGATCATAATTTTAATGAACAATAGCTTTTGCGTCTGTCGGTTGTTTGACGCAGATGGGGATCATCTGAACTGGTGGCGATTGTTCTCGGACAAATACTGTTCCGTCCGGTGAAATTGACGTAGGTTTTGACACGGGGTTGAATGATGGTTAATATTTTATTACGAGGGAATTGTGACGATGATGAATGGTTGTTTGACAAACATAAACAATTGCCACGTACTGTGCATTTTGATAAAACTCAAACCAAGCTCGAAATAATCATATTTTGATATTTTTAGAATAATTAATCAATAGGATAATATCGGAAGAAATTAGAAATGATAACAGAAACTGCTGTCTAAGACGTGTTTGGTACTTTCCATTTAATTCCACTACGTTTTGTTATCTTCACAGATATGTATTTCGGCCTCAACTGTGAGGGCGTCTTCAGTGTCTCTTACTCACAGTTGAGGTCGAAATACGTATCTGTAAACATAACAAAACGTAGTGGAATTAGATGGAAAGTACTTAACTCGTCTAGGACAGTTGAAGACATTCCACTCAAAGAGCTTAAATAATTTGTCTAATAGAAAATACATACATACGATCAAATTGAGTTTTCAAAAGAAGACATATCATGGAAAAATTACCTAAAACGAGCTAGAACCATTTATTTCAATTTAAATCGCAGTTATTCGAAATGGAAGCGTTCTAAAATGAATGCAAAGTTGGTCATAATACGTATTTTTGGACGAGGATTTAGAATATGTATATGAAAATCTCACCCATCATTTCAGAGGGGGCCTCATAAGAAGGCGTGTTACCATCCATATTTATAGCTCCATGAAGGTTTGAGGTTCCAGTAAATTTTAACAACTGTTATATTTTTTCTGCGTTCAATCAGCGGTAGCCCCATTTTCTTGTAATTTTGTATAAGAACCTGGAAAAATTTTATAGCTGGCATTTACAAAATTTCTGGAATTTCTTAGAGATATATTTTTTTAAATCTTTCTACTATCTGCAATATTTGTACAGAACAAATATTGCAGATAGTACGAAGATTTAAAAAAATATTTCTCTAAGAAACATTCATTATTACACATTAATCTTATAATTCAATAGATTCCAATAATAAATATTTGAGAAACTCAAAAGCCTTTCATGACTGTTGACTGTTGATTAAAATTACAAGAATAAGAATCGAATCAAACTACTTTTCATAGCTTTGTTTACTATATTGGTGACACAATTTATAAAAAAAAATTACGACGCCAAAATACTCAAACGCCAGATATCTACTAAGAACTCACATAGTTTTAAGGGTGATTTTTTTAATAGATATAGTAATATCTAATTTAGTTCCAAATACTCAGGCAAACCAATTAATATAATACCGAAGATGTTACAAAGAATAAAGATAGCATATGAGTCAAATGAAAGGGACCTTTCACAGCTAAACTTCATAACGCGTGACTAGACAGCAAGCCATGCTGAAAATTGATTTTCGATCTTATGTACCGACATTTTTGTGTCTTTGCTTATCTCTATCGGAACTTCCGGACAATTGATGAAATAACATTTTACAACACTGATGATGAATACCATTCCGATCTTAAATGGTAGAAACTTCGCGTAAACATGAGCAAATAAGCACATATGCAATATGAGCGTATAAACTATTTATGTATTGAACCCTGCAAATCATTTTTTTTTTGCTTGCTTTGAATATTGTTCTTATTTTCTCCTTTATTTCGAACAGACTCACTAAAGCTGCATAAAGTGACCAAGTAATTTTTTTTTCAGCGCGCAATGATGTTATGATTTTTGTTTGGGTATATGAGAAAAAATCTATATTAAGATTTATTTTGGTATTAAGGCCCTCCTTAGCCGTGCAGTAAGACGCGCGGTTACAAAGCAAGACCATACTGAGGGTGGCTGGGTTCGATTCCCGGTGCCGGTCTAGGCAATTTTCGGATTGGAAATTGTCTCGACTACCCTGGGCATAAAAGTATCATCGTGTTAGCCTCATGATATACGAATGCAAAAATGGTAACCTGGCTTAGAAACCTCGCAGTTAATAACTGTGGAAGTGCTTAATGAACACTAAGCTGCGAGGCGGCTCTGTCCCAGTGTGGGGATGTAACGCCAATAAGAAGAAAAAGAAGATGGTATTAAGGCCGTCCAAAATATTTTCGGTATCACAGTCGTCTAAATGTGTGAGTGTTTATTCTTATGAATATGCTATTACATATTTCAGCCGTTTTTTAGTACTCTAGGTTATCCAAGAACTCAATTTATTTAGAATCTCACATCTACCAGCTTAACTGAAAGCATTTCCTGCGTATTTATTAGCTCTGCAGATTCATGCTGAGTTATTAACGCAGTTCTTCGCCATTCTTTAATGTACTTCGACAACCTGCTGGGGTTTAGATTTGTCTTTTGTGATACATAGATTAGAATGCGTTCATGCCATATATTCATGGTCAATAAAACCTTAGAGTAAGGCCTCAAGTCTCGAATACAATAGAACGAAACTCGAAATTGCGACGGTAACGGCAGGATATGATAGAAAGCTTTTGGCTAACTGTCAAATTCAGCCGTTACCGTCGCCGTTCCTTTCAATTGCGCTCAGGGCTTTAAGGTCTACCTACACTCGTATCCAGAGATCTATCGGCCTGTTTAAAAATGGTTCGTATTTATCTTTAGTTACAAGTGTAGACCTTCAGGCCTTACTCCACGGTTTTCTTGATGACCATAAGCATGTACTATGGACGCACTAAATTCCTTGTATCACAAAGTGCATACACCCAATATTTTTTTTACACGGTTGGTACAGGTCGGACTCGATTATCCGGAGTATCGATTTTTTTCCCTCCGGATAATCGAATCACCAGAAAAAAATCGAATCTGCAATTAAATGACGGAAAAAATATGTTTTTTTTTGTATTTGCAGTGGTGTAGTCAGAAATTATTTTGGAAAAACCCTGATTAATCCGCCTAACGGTATCGGCGACTTTCTCGTACACCCAACCGGCGGTTGATAGATTTTCTAACAATTCTGTATAAGAATCTACCAAAACCTGTATAAGAACTGGGAATATGCGAAATTGTTAGATCCTTATACAAAAAATGTAAGCTATCATACAAATATTGTTAGAAAAGCTTTCAAAATTGTTAGATTCTTAAACAATACTTGTATAAGAATCTAACATTTTCGCATATGCCCAGTTCTTATACATGTTTTGGTAGATTCTTATACAGAATTGTTAGAAAATCTAACATCCGCCGGTTGGGTGTATATAATAGAAAATAGTATTTTTGCCATAACTTTTGAGTCTACAGTACGATCCAGCCAATTTTCAATATGAAATGATGAGACAGGATTCCCATTCGAATCGAACTTGGTGGTTGAGAATAGGTGCCAAAAAAAAACTAGACCATTTACGAACTTTTTGTACAAAAAATAGTATTTTGGCCATTATTTCTGAACCCAAAGTATGATCTAGTCAATATTCAACAACAAGCTATGAAACTTTTGAGTCAATTGTCCGATTTATCCATTTTTCAATAGGAAACAATATAAAGGCTCCCCCAGACCTGAGTGATTTCATCGCCTCAACGGCGAAACTAGTCGCCGCGATTGTATCGTTGGGTCGCTGTAGGCAATGTTCCAGTTACTCTTCCACTCCAACGGCGACAGAATTGCATTCGCCAAGCGTTAGAATCGCGTCGCAAATTTTCGGTCACGTGTGTTAGAGGGGACCTTAATAAGATTTCCCTTTAAATGCAACCAGTCGCAAGCAAATTGGATGAGGATAAGTGCCAAAAATGGGCCCCAACTCGCCGACCATAGATGATCGGTTCATAATACCATGAATCTCCGATTCATCTAAAATATGTTTGTTTTTGGAGCGAACAAATGGCCATTCGATACACTTTTTGTCCGAGGGCGACAAAAAAGGGTCTTTTGAATCAAATAGGCAATTATCCGCACATCAAATAACCATTTACAGGTCCTTGCAATCTCTTCTTGGTAACGTGTTTCCGTCTGTTATGGAAATTCTCGTGGAAATTAACGATTTTTGCGTAATTAATGGATTATTCCTTAAAGGGTGATATTCTGCAAGATAAATTTCTTTAGAAAAACTCCAATTGAAAGGACATTATTGGTGCTGATGAAGCATTTTGACTTGTTTTGCACATGATCCTCAATGGCAATTGTACTAGAACGAAGCGTTTTATCAAAACGTCGGTGGGGGAAATATTTTCTGCCCCTTTTCTCGCATTTGTATCAGGTGACGAGCAATTTGTTGTCATGTCTTGTTATGATAAAAAAAAGCCTTATGTTCATCGTTGTTAATTGTAAATTGAGAGCGAATTATGCAACCAATGTTATGCATCGAAAAACATCGTTCTATGGTGGTGATTCTTCCACGAAAAAAATCTTGAAGCGAGAAGTTTGTGGATATGTTCTGAAGAAAATAATTGATTCATCAAAATAAAATAAATATGTACACCCCTATTTTAGTCCCTCCCATACAAGCTACGTTCATATTTCTTCATATAATCCTATTTTGTATGAATATAACAGTAATATAATCATTTGAATTCATGAAGTTGATATACAAGCCTATAGTCAAATTTCAATATACAAAACGACCCCCTTTTCAACCCCCTCCCACAACCTAGATACGTCACATTGTTAAAATAATCATAGTGTATATTACCTTATTGAAAATAAAAATTTTGAATTAAATAAAATTTGAAGAAAAAAAAAATACTCCGGATAATCGAGTCTAAATTTCCGGATAATCGAACCCCGGTTAATCGAGTCTCCGGATAATCAAGTCCGACCTGTATTCTTTAGTATCCCTGTTAACCTGATTTTTCACAGCTTTTCAAATACCTCCTGAATTTTCTTTGACTTATTGTGATTTTCTTCATGGGGTTAACTCATAGTTTCATTAATGCTAAACGTCTTAATAGACTAAAACCACCCGTGTTAAAAAAAAAAAACTTAGTACAGTTATACCTCCATTAGTCGACATCCCAGGTATTTAGCACAATTTAGACAAATTTGGTGCAGCAACTTATATATGACATTATAGACTACCTGGAGCCCAAGACAACATCAAGGACTACTTGGAATATAAACATGCAAAGATGGAGTTGCATAAATTGTTATTTCTCGGGTACTTATTCAAAAGGACGTATGTGATTTTGTAAACAAAGATTCAAACATCGATTTGTCCAATTTGATAACACTCCCATGCAAGTCATCACCACAGACAGGAAGGGGAAGCCTTCGGCTACCTGTTGGTGGTGTTGGTTTGCGTGGGAGTGCCATCAGATTGGTCAAATCGACGTTTGAATCTTTGTTTACAAAATCACATACGTCCTTTTGAATAAGTACCCGAGATTTTTTCAATAACTGCATCCATTATTGATCAGTAGGCCCTGATTTTATGGCGTTCGTAGACTAACTAGATCTCATGACAACAGGAAATGACACTTCACATGCCACGCATAAATTCTGTTCGTAGAACATCCGAAGTACTTAGCTCAGTTATCCCCAAAGAGCGGCCCTTTAAGCCTTTTCCTGCGGCCCGCGAATGTTTTCCGAGAATACATTACATGTAACCCATTGATAAGCATTATATAGAAAACAGGAAATGGTTGAAACCAAATGTGCTAGGTGCACATAACCAATTTACTCAAGGACTGTGTCCGAATACGTTTCGTCTTTGACTCATCAGTACAGAGCAGTGCAATGCGCACCGCTCAGTAGACGTAATGTCTAACAGAGCTTAGTACTTAACTGTAGTACTCATTCGCTCAAGTAAACGACTGTGCAGGAAGAGTGTCGTAGCTATATGCTCCACCTTCGGTTGGGCTGCACTATGTCGTTCTGATGAGATCAAAACAAGAACGAAACTTGAGGCGGCTTTCTGGCCTACCACGTCTACTGAGCGGTGCGCATTGCACTGCTCTGTACTGATTGAGCTAACAGAATCTTAAACGGACTCTATTCAAAATTTTCAACGAATTTCGAATAGGTTCTGTTCCGAATCTCGACCGGAATTCTGTTCAGAATCACGAACAAGTTCTTTTTAGAATTCCAAACGGATTTAGAGTCCCGAATGGATTCTTTACAGGGTTCTCTCACAAACGCCCGAATGAGAAGCGCTCGAATGACAAACACCCGAGTTCCATTCGCCCGAATAGACCAGATACCCAAAAAGACCAAACACCCGAAAAGACTATTTGCTCGAATGGATATGGATCATGTGCCCGAATGTGTCAAATGCCCGAACCAATTGTTTAGTCAAGTTGAGCTGTTCTTCGATTGGCATCATCAAAGCGTAAATAATGACTTATTCCATCTTAATTCGCATGCGTCTGGAATAAAGCACATGGGAGTTTGATTCCTTCTATAATGACACGCACATACCTAGAAAATACGAAACAGTGTAATGCCTTTTTTACAACTATTTTTATCGTAATAGTTCTCCGCTTAGCATAGAAACTGCAGAAGAAATCATTTACTCTTCGCATTTCTGGACTAGTTCGCGTTTTAAAAAGAGAATAATAGATATCACTAAAGAACAGCTTAAGCTATAATGAAGGCAGAATTATGCTGTCATGTCAATCGGCAATATGCAGATAAAGATCTACCTTGATCAAAAGGCATTGGCTTAAATGCAGCTTTTACTTTGGATACTCATTCTAAACCTAAAATTACAAAAAAAAAAGATAATTGGGACAAAAGTTCTAATGCTTTAAATTTGGAGGTTTTATTCTTGATTTTCATTCTTTTAATTATGGGCTGTTCTTTCGAGTTTTGCATATTAATATGTAGGTTTGTGTTTCACCTAATAATAATTAATTTTAGAATTTTTCCTTCCTTTTAGCATAGAGTGTTCTTTGCGAGTTGTATATTTTTATCATTATTTGAATATTTAGTGTTACAATTACATTCTGAAATTTAGCCTTCTTTCAAATATAGGGGAAGGGGGGCGTTTTGGTGCCTCTTCCCCTAGGCTGTTATTTAGAGTTATTTGGTCAAATCAACATTTTCATCAAGGTGATCATAGAATATATTATTTTTTTTCGTACCTTCGACCTTGTGCCCTAGTATTTTTTTGTAGTTTCGATTTATTGCCCCTACGACCTTTTGCCCTTTTGTACTTTCGGCCTTTTGTCCTATAGACCTTTTGACACAGGTTCGATCTTCTTTTGAAGCATTCATTTTCCATGAATATGCTAAAATAATATCATTCCTTCTTAATTAATCATTTTGCAAAAAATAAATGAATTATTAAATCACTCTTCAAGAGAAGGATCCATATCTTTTTGTTCCTTAATCCGAGCAAATGCAAAATATGGAGAAAAAAAGCGATCATGTACGTAAACTACGTCTAAAGGGAAGCCTCGGATACAGGGTGCAAAATGAAAATTTTCAAATTGGGGACCGTCACGAAATCATGTAAGATTTCACACGGTAATAGCGACTTTATCTTTCGACGGATTTTCGAGATTTTCTTATTAATAGATTCGGAAACTTTCCACCAATTTGCTAATTGTTTTAAAACTATTCATTATCAATGGCAAACTATTGAATATGTTATTTCTTTCCAAACCGGGTGAAAAATTCAGAAATAATCAATCCCGTACAAAAATCCCCAACACGGACATCAGATTGCAGTAAGCTACGGGCCTTTTGATCCACTGCTTCGTTTTCCCTGTGTATAAAAAGCCCTGTGTTTCGCGTGCGCGCGTCATTTTCATTCTGAATTTCATGGGAAGCGGACCAAGGCGTCCAGAAGCGGTCCCAGCGACAACGGCTGTGTTGGTGCGGATGAAAATTTTTCGTTCGATGGCGATTTTTGGATCTGGAAATTAACGGCGTGCGTAGAGCCGAATAATCGGATGGCTGTCGCGCAGTCCAGTAGTTGTTGTTGGTGAGGCACATAAGTGGGAATAAATCGGTTCTTTTCAGAACCACCATTATGTTTGGGAGTAGGGTTAAGTTGAAATAATTTGTCTATAGTGCAACCGCTAGGAACTAGAAAATTTTTCAGTGAAATATTCTAGCGTGATTCTGAGCTCAATTATATGATGTTTGTCTAGTACTTAACCACTCTTCTTGCTGTGGACCTAATTTTGAACAATTGTAGCGACCCTAAACGCCATGCAATAATCATCATTTTTCTTCCAATTTTAAAGTATGTCATATAAACGAAAAAAAGGAAAGATTGGACAGGTTGGAACCTGTCCATTTATGTTTATCGAATAGCAACCGCTGTTGAAAATAAACAACGGATATTTAAGTATAAGCAAAACTTGGCGAATAAGCTGGCCTGGAAATAGTAGCTGACTCAATTGTTAAATAATTGTTTATTTAGAGAGTACGAATGCTCTCGGAGCAGAATGTCACATGAGAGTAAATGTAGGTAGCATGCAACATTCTGCAACATTATTGAAAATGAGAGAAAAATTGTAAACAATAGCCAGTAGTTATAAATAACGTTTTTCTAAATAAAGAAGGGAGTCGGATTTTGGACTTGGAGTTAGCAAGTCACATCAGAATTGTTCAAGTGTTTTATTTTTCAAATTGTGATGACTGTTTTCCAGAAAACTAACCGTTCGAGCTCGCGCAATTGGTGACAGCGTTAACCGCTAAAATTTGGCAATGGAAACGCCGTTTCGAACTGTCTAGTAGTTATAAAAAATCGATAAGACAGAATGGTTGAATTTCAAAGTGAAAAAAGTTCAAAAGACACTTAGTGAAATGAAATTCACATCCAAAATGTGTAAAAAGTGAAGAAAACTATGATTGTGCACATCAGAATAAAAACTTTAAATGTGCGAAAAAGGACAAAAAAATCAGCCATAATGAACAAAAAACTCGGACAAATTAATTAAATTCCCTGGAGCATCGGAGCAGTAAAAAAAAATGTGGTATAGGTGAGTACATGAATTTCGGGCTTTTCGAAGCATTTACATGTAATAATAAATAAAACATTTTTATTTATAAATACCATAATACAAGTATCCTCAACACATTATTTACTACTAAATACTCACACCCAGAGTATCCGATTGAAAGTTGGTATTAAGTCCAGGACTAAAATTGAAAGGTGAAATTATTTACACGTAACAGAGATGTTATACTCACCTATCACGGATACTTGGTTACCGCACAACAGGAAACACTGCGGTAAAGCACTAGAATTTGTCCACGATTAAACGGTCTCTGTTCGTTTTCGCATAACTCGAAGACGTCTTGATGGATTTTCCGGTGAAAACTAAAATTAAGATACCCATGGCATTCACATATGTTCACCTACAATAAATTAATTATCACTATATATTTACCTTCCACGACGATGTTCTACACTGGACACTGGATGACACACTTTTTCGGTAACTCTCGGCACTTTTTCAATACGACCCGCGAACAAACTGAACGAACTACCCGCGAACGGACTGAGTACATTTTGATGCGTCGGCAATTAGTCGTCCAAACCGCGGACGAGCAGATAGGCGCACGGTAATGGGCGCGTTTCCAATGCAATGCATTGGATATGATTACACGTCTACGTACGGGAGCTTTTGATTTGAATGAAATAATGTATGCAACAGCAGTACAGTAATTGCCAGCAATATGCGTTCGCAGGATTTGTGTTCTTACAAACAAGTTTATTCAATTTAACACCTCAATGTCACAATTAATTGATTCTTGATTAAATACTTTGGTGAAAGTTCGGTACAAAATGGAGTTTTCACAAATAACAGCACTCCAATGTATACCCGTATATGATGGAAATCCAGAAGAGCTGGAACCATTCATTTTACAATTGGAATTATTTGCATCTCAGTTAGAAGGACACGATCAAACTCCGCTATTGAATGTTATATGGATGAAATTGAAAGGTAAGGCTCTTCGAAAAATTTCGAATTTAATTGCCCCTACGTGGACAGAAGTGAAAGCTAATTTACAACGAGAATTTAAGTTTCAGAAAAGCATTAGTGCTCTCATGAAAGATATTGAAACACTTTTACAGAAACCAAACGAATCGTTTGATGAATATAAAGCGAGAGGAGAAGAATTGTATAAATGGATAGAAAATGAAGGGCCGTTTGGGTTATCATCTTTGCGAAAACACTTCTTAGGGGGACTTCGAAACAAGGATCTAGCCCATGCAGGAATATTCCAGAGAGAAAAATCATTTCCAGAGTTACTTATCTGGCTAAAAAACGAGTGGGACGATAGAAATGAAATTGAAGAGATCAACGTAAGAGTGGAAATATTGAACAAGGCTATGGAAGACAATCTCAATCAAATCTCTAACGAGAGACATAGAAAAAACTTGAATGGTGAGGAATGTCAAAACGATTTTTCACACGCATATGTTCAAAGGACTACATCTAACACGAAACAAAAAAACTGATCAATGGGGGTTTCGAATATTGCGTCCGAAGACCCCGACAAATAGATAATAAACCAATTAGACGCTATAACACTAATATTGCTAAATATAATAATGTGGATAATAATAACAATAAATTTAAAGTTTATAGGGAAAATTCCAATAATTCACATTCAAATAAGATGGAAGAAAACTCCTCTACAAGTATGCACAAGCTTAATATTTGTATTCCGGCACATGAAAGGGTGCCAATTATACGTACGAGCGATAATCAATTTTTATTGGCCCTCAAAGCAATGGGCAATCCCAATCGTAAAATGAATTTTTTGATAGATACTGGTGCTTGTTGTAACTTAATGAGATGGGACGTAGCTGCTAATATGGGGCAAACTGAAGTAAATTTGTCCGACAAATTGAATATGACTGGATTCAATTCAACGCAAACGTTAACATTAGGATCAGTAGAAATAAATATGATAATGGAATTCGCAATATAAAATTAAATTCCATTTAATAAAAAGAATTATGTGTACCGGGAATTTTAGGAGCAGAATTTCTTAAGCAACATACATTATATATTGATCAGCAATTTGCGTATATCATTTTGCGCAAACCAGATATTATTATGAACACTACTAAAAATAAATCAAAAAGGAGAACAAATGGCGTCAACTCATTAGCTGGAAAATTCAGTGAAGGAAACACAAGTAATCGGAATTACGTATTATTTAGTGACATGGCTTGTCAAACAGAGACAACAGATAACGAAGATTTTGCATTTAAAGAAGCTGAACATATTATTGAAAAAAGATGTCGAACAAATAATCAAACTATTGATACAGATCATTTTTCTAAGGATACTTATATGAAACAACATACGGATTTAAATTGTTTTGCAGAAAATAATTATGACAAACAGGAACAAACCAACCAACTCGAAGACAATTATTCGCTTAAGGTTCAAGAAAACCAGGAATTAAACGAAATGAAAAATGAAGGTATTAGATACCCCATAGAATTTACCTACGATCATCGATTCTGTTTGGAACTTGCCACACTTGAAAATCCAAACGAATTAACAAAATATCTTTTAGACACTGGGGCTCAAATGAATATAATCAGCGCCAAAAGAGCAATCAGAGTTGGGGCAAAATCCATAAATACGAAAGATCAAATGACAGTTCAAGGAGTGACTAAAAATTCGATTTTATCAATAGGATCTATTTGGATACATTTGAAGATTGGAGAGAAAATATTTCCCACAAAATTTTATGTGGTTAAAATCTAACCGTCCCAGCAATAATTGGAGCGAATTTTATCAAAAAACACGTTCATGCCATTGAAGATAATTTTAAAATTGGAATTTTCAAAACTAATGCAGAGGCTAAGAAGCCATATATGGAAAATAATCGAATACGATGGAACATAGTAGACTACGTCTTAAGGGATATTGAAGACCAAGACAGTTTAAAGAAACATGTTGATGAAAATGAAGAAGAATCAGAGGAACCAGATCCAGATGATATATACACAGACGAAGAAGAATACTTTGCGAATACTATTGTAAATGACGACCTTGCCAAACTTAACAGAAAAATGAGAGAAGTTTTTACATCAGAGGCTATGGTAGATGAACCATCCGAGGAAATTTATGGGTTCGAAAATTTAGATCAAAAACTGGATTGCAGCCTTGTAGAAAACAACATTCATGAACAATTGCACGGAAATATTAGAACAAGTGAATTAATGAAATTACTAGAAATGAAACATTTGAAAACAGATGATTTTAATACAATGGCTCAAATTATGGTTAATTACCAAGATGTGTTTTTTCTCCAAGGAGATAACCTTACAGTAACTAATGCGGCTGTTCATGAGATCGAGACTACAACTAATGTTCCAATCAACAAACGACAATATCGATTCCCAGAGAAAACCAAAATTCAAATCAATAAAGAGATAGAGGAAATGGAGCGGCAAGGGATCATTAGACCGAGTAAAAGTCCATGGAATGCACCAGTCTTGTGTATTCCGAAGAAAGACTTGGATACAGACGGCAATAAGAAATATCGCATTGTAGTAGACTTCAGAGCTCTACATCTTATCACAAAACCTTTTGTATACCCAATTCCCATAATTGACGAAATTTTAGATAGACTTGGTGATAGCAAATACTTTTCAACAATCGATTTGAAATCAGGATTTTATCAGGTTGCTATTCATCCGAAAGACGCTCCAAAAACAGCTTTCTCCACCCCAACAGGACATTTCGAATTTACGAGAATGCCTATGGGACTCAGAAATAGCCCATCAACATTTCAAAGATTGATGAACACTGTGTTATACGAACTAAGAGGCATAAAAGCATTCGTTTATTTAGATGACATAATAGTTTCAGGAAGTACAATTGAAGAACACAACAAAAATTTGTCAAAGGTATTGGGGGCTCTTCGTAAGCATAATTTGAAAATTGAACCATCAAAATGCCAAATTTTAAGGACAGAATTGAAATTTTTGGGACACATCGTGAATAAAAGCGGAATTCATCCTGTAACGGACAATATAACAGCAATTCAAAAGATGCCAACACCAAGAGCAGTAAAAGATGTTCGTTCGTTTCTAGGAACAGTTAATTTCTATGGAAAATTCATACCAAGAATAGCCGAAATACGAAAACCATTAAATGATTTACTCAGGAAAAACGTAAAGTTCAATTGGACCAGCGAATGCCAACAAGCATTTACAAAACTGAAAAACTTTCTAACTTCAGATACCTTATTAGTGAGGCCGAATTACAATGATACATTTGTTTTAACTACAGACGCTAGTGATTATGCGATCGGAGCAGTACTTTCAAATGAAAAATCTTTAAAAAGACCTATTGCATTCGCCAGTAGGAGTCTTGTTGGCGCTGAACGTAAATATCATACAATTGAGAAGGAATTACTTGCAATCGTATGGGCGGTAAACTATTTTAAACATTATATTTATCAACAGCGGTTTATAGTCTACACTGACCATAGACCACTGATTTCGCTATGGCACTTGAAGGAAACCTCTCCAACCTTGACCAGATTAAGATTGAAATTGCAGGGATTGGAAATTGATATTCGATACAAACAGGGAAAGGATAACGTTGTAGCGGACTTCTTATCTAGACTGCAGCAGCCGGATAATGAGAAGGAAAGTAGCCCAAACCATATTGCAGTCGTTACCAGACGACAAAGAAGGCAAATACAACAGCAAGAAAAGGAAAAGACAAATCATGACAATGCAAACACAAAAACCTTCAATGGAAAAACGAGTAAAAATTGGAGCGCAGATATGGATGGACTGGATAACATTGATTTAAGCTTCAACATAAATGACGATCAATATCATGAGAATGTCTACGAAGAATTTGAAAACACTGAGCGAGATGGTAAAATTGATTTCAAACTATTGAGCTTTTCCAAAGACAGAATACCCGAAAATAATGTTGATGCAACGTTTGTGATCCTGAATAGCAGATCAGCATACAAAGAGTTGAGCGAATTGGCTAAGCTGCCTCATGGCTTGAAAGATTATTTGAATGGAAACATATTTTCAATACCAGATCACAAAATGTGGGGCATTATATTGAACGGATCCAAGCAATCAAAAGAAGACCCGAAAACATTATTTCAGGAATTGACGAATGGATTTAACAAACATCCAGTATTCGCAGATGAAGCGACAAATATTCAAATAATTTCGTTTAGAAACCTCCAAGCTCCTATATATGCAAACATGCTACGATTTATTGCAGAAAAATTTAATAAGAAATTCACGTTGTTTGCCCCAAACAAAGAGAGGATGTGGGTGCCACATGAAGAAAGAGATACAGTACTTAAGGAATTTCACGGCTGCCCGTTGGGGGGACATGTTGGGGGTAAACGTATGTTTCAGCGGATAAGCCCAATGTTCATATGGGAAAATATGCGAAAAGATATTGAAAACTATGTCAAGCAGTGTGACTCTTGCCAAAAGAACAAAATTAGTGACTCAAACAAAATTCCAATGAAGATTACCACTACATCTACTGAACCATTCGATAAAATATTTATGGATATTGTAGTACTACCTGAATCTAATAATGGCAACAAATATGGCCTGGTCATACAGGATGACTTAACCAGATATCTAACAGTTGCGGCAATGGAAAATCAAGAAAGCGAAACTGTAGCGAAAACTTTCGTAAATAACTTTATTTGTAAATTTGGAACACCCAAGGAACTAGTAACAGATCAAGGTGCAAATTTCGTGAGCAACCTCATGAAAAATGTTTGTAAAGTTTTAAAAATAAAAAAGATAACAACAACAGCATATCATCCGCAGGCAAATCTTGTGGAACGATCCAACAGAGAATTAAAAATTTACTTACGCCAATTTATAGGAGGAGATCCACAAACCTGGGATAGGCTTTTACCCCATTTTACATTCCAGTATAACACTACAATTAATTCATCGACTGGTTTCACGCCTTTCGAATTACTCTATGGCAGAAAAGCAAGAATTCCTAATTCAATATACAGAATGAGAGATATGGAATTTACCTATGGAGACTATTCCAACGAATTGAAAGTCACTCTAAAATATATTCACGACACGGCTAGAGAAAACTTGATAGTATCGAAGGAGAAACGGAAGGAATATTTCGACAAAACAGCTAAAGATTGGCAACCAATGTGGGGAGATATGGTTTTAGTGAAAGCCAACCCCACAGGTACAGGACAGAAATTGCAATCTTTATGGAGAGGTCCATATGAAGTAGTTAGTCTTCCAAGTGCACAAACTACAATAATCAGAAACGGGAAAAGACTTGAAAAAGTGCATAATAACAGACTAAAGAAATACAACGACTGAAAAGTAAAACTTAGTATCGAGCATGGTGAGTCTACATAGTAGGCTTAAGGATTATCATTATAAGGATTAGCATAAGTAATGTAAATAGATAGAACATAGTTAGTTAAAATAAGTTTTAAACTTAGTTAGAATAAGTATTGATTTAAGTTCTGTACATAATATATTGACTTAATCTATTTTTGATATCTTTACATTTTAATTTACATTATACAAGTTATATATACAATCAATAAGTACGATTTAGCAAATGAATATAAATATAATAAATTTAAAACAATATGAAATCTAGTTAAGCGCATAACTATTATAATTGGCGACAAACTAAAATATTAGCAAGCATGATGAAAAAAAAAACATTTATTTAAATAGTATACAAAATAATCAATAAATTCAACTAAAATAAGTACAAAGAATGGAATGATTTATACGTTTACATTTTTAAGGCGTATATTATATGTTTTAATACAACGGATGAAGAAGGTAACTAGCATAAACAGTATAGTCAACGCATTATTATTTAAATTTAACGAACCTACATTTACAAGTATAACAACAGCATTGCCGGAAAGCTGTGTAACACGAATCAACTATTACTTCTATTAAAGATTGTAAAAGCTATGGGGAAAATTATGGGAAAATACAAAACATTAACACGAACGAGAATATAAATGGGACACCCGCTGGGGTCTAAAACAGGGGCACTATGGGAGAAAAAAAAAAAAAAGAATGATAAATACAATACGGATGAAAATGGGTAACCTGCTGGGGTCTAAAACAGAACAACTATGGGAAAATATGAAAGAGGGATAATGATGGAAAATAAAAAGGCAACATGTAATGGGATATAAAATATATATCGTCGAATAGCTGAAATACAAAATGGTATGGAAAAAGAATTTCTATGAAAAGTTTAATTGATTCGTTGCGAGAAAAATTAAAATGCAAAGATAAAACAGTAATTTAAACAGAATGATTTATTACAAACGTATTTACAACTGATGATAAGTGAGAAAGCATTTTAAAAAGATAATGGATGGCCATCCAGAATGAAACAGATAAGAATATGAGATCAACTTGAAGATAAATCAGGTAATATAAATATCAAAATTATTATATGAAAGACTTATGCTAAAAAAAAGGGAAATATGAGGAACTAGAAGTTGAATACAGGTATGAGAAGACAACAAGTAAAGTTAAAAAAATATATACGTAATATGGAAAAAGCTGAATAAATTATAATCGATGGAAATTCGTAAAGTTTGTAAGTATAACGGAAATGTAAAAATATGATTCCAGAAGAACGATATATGAAAGTGATTTTTTTAAAACTAATTAATATGAGTATGAGAAACTAGTTTTGGGTACCGAGAAAGATTTGCGCGATGGTATCGCTTGTATTAAACATATCATAAAGAAGGAATATGTGACAGAGTATGACAACAAATGAAACATTTTGTTTGAGTGCTTGATAGTATGAAGGTGAACAGTTATTTGAATGGACAAGAGGAGACGTCCTCGGAATGTGTGAATATGGAACTTGTTGTATGAATGATTGATTAAATATGTAACAAATAGTGACTGAGAAAATGATCAAAACGAAAATCATGAAATATGTGAGAAGAGACAATGTGGTTAAAATGGGGATGAAAAAAATTCAAAGTGGAGCGAATCTAAGTGAAATCTAGGGAAAATCAATATCAAATTGAATTTAAAAAAAAAGGGCATTAGACAATTGAAAAATTTGAGAATTGAAAAAAAAGGTAAAACAAATAAATGAAAAGGTAATCATGGTTATACTAAATAACATTTTTTAAATTACTATAGTAAGACTCGTGAAAAGAAAGAGAATTTGGAAATGGTTGATATTATTATAAGTATCGAGGTATTACAAACAAGCTGAGTTACTGTTAAATTAACCAAAAATAATAATCTGAGAATTTTGCTTTCTGTTCAAATATGCTTTATGTTAAATTATCGCCTAAATATGAAATATAAACTAAACACGAGGTCTAAGTCTCATTTCAGAAACACGCCAAAAGCCAGAAACGGTGGAGGGGAGCAGTTGCAGCAATTAACCATCAAGGCCAACCTAAACAAAAAACCAATAAGGTATAATATGGAATATGTGGCAGAAAGTATTTCGCAGAAAATTATATTATCTTTAGATATATCTGTACAAAAACCTGCAGAATACATTCTTTGCTTCAACTCAATTTTTTTTCACGGGGGATAATTCAGCGAGAATAACATAATCAGATGAAGTAATACAATCAATTATTTTTTTTATTATCGAACGATAAATTCAAAAGGAGGCAAGGCCCAATAAGTAGAATCAAATTCATAAAAATAGTAACATAGCACTGAAGATGTAATCATTATCCGGTAATCAAAAAAAAACCAAAAACAGTGTAGAGTAGTAAAAGACAGTAAAATAGTTCACAATTATTTTCCAAATGTAAATGTGCACAATAACTTACTCGAGAGGCAAACGGGCGAAAGAACATCCAGCGAAGACGAACAGACAACATCCGATGGCGAAGGAAGACATCGAGAATCGAACGAAGGAAGACATCGTGTATCGAGAAATACATACCAGAGTTAATTGGTATCACCAGAACGACAGGTCATACGGAAGGTTGAAGATAAAGAGTATCAAGACGGATTCAACGGGACGAAATCTTTGGAGGAACATCAGGAGTAGAAATTTTCGGAGGAACATTAGGAAAAGGTGAATTATACAAGGCGATATGAAAGAAGATTTAACCAGGCGAAATAACACAATAACTCCGAGATAAGCAGAAACAGAAAAACCATGAAGACTAAACTCCCACGATAGAAGACAAGTTATGAAGAGGATCAACCCAAGGCGAATTATCAAACGAGCAAAATTTTATCAATAACAACTAATTTGCATCACACAACAAAAGATGCGAATGTCTCACAACAAAACTGAGCAGCGTATACACGGCAATTCACCACAACTTACGTATCAACGGAGAATCAACTGAAAACTATTGGAGATACACTATAATAGCTACACATTTTTGCTATAAGGCAAGCAGTAAATTCATGAACTACAACCAGAGGAAAGCAACATATACATTCGGAGATGGCACGTCAAATTATTACTAGTGAACGGTACGATCAAATTTTACGCACCCAGCAAACGATAGACATCATATATCAAAAACTTCACCACGGAGATCCAATATTACGTTACAAGTTCAAACAACCAAGCAACATACCAGGAGTATACCCTGCACTCGGAATCTGAAACCGACCAAGTGATCTACACGAGATATGATGAAGAAACGAGCATCAGCAAGCAGACGCTAGGCGAGTTAAGAAGGCATCATCAGGTAAGACACTCTCGAGGAAGTATATGTAGAAGGATTAAGCGAAAATATTACAAAAAAGTTATAGCAAAGTTAATTTGAGGGATCAGAAAATTTCACGAAAAATAGTATCAAAGAATTTCGAAGATATACTGCTTGAAAATTTGTATTTTTAATGATCAGAGGACAACTTTTGAATATTTCATGAATATGTTTGATCTATAGCTTCAGGAGAACCCCAAAGTTTTGAAACGAAACCATCAACTATCCACTTGAAATGATAATTTACAATTTCAATTTCAAGCTCAGTGGGTTGGAAGAGATGTAGCGACCCTAAACGCCATGCAATAATCATCATTTTTCTTCCAATTTTAAAGTATGTCATATAAACGAAAAAAAGGAAAGATTGGACAGGTTGGAACCTGTCCATTTATGTTTATCGAATAGCAACCGCTGTTGAAAATAAACAACGGATATTTAAGTATAAGCAAAACTTGGCGAATAAGCTGGCCTGGAAATAGTAGCTGACTCAATTGTTAAATAATTGTTTATTTAGAGAGTACGAATGCTCTCGGAGCAGAATGTCACATGAGAGTAAATGTAGGTAGCATGCAACATTCTGCAACATTATTGAAAATGAGAGAAAAATTGTAAACAATAGCCAGTAGTTATAAATAACGTTTTTCTAAATAAAGAAGGGAGTCGGATTTTGGACTTGGAGTTAGCAAGTCACATCAGAATTGTTCAAGTGTTTTATTTTTCAAATTGTGATGACTGTTTTCCAGAAAACTAACCGCTCGAGTTTGTGCACAATGACTCAGTGATTGATAAGTGATTGAGAAAATTGATATAAAACGAACTTTTTTCATAGAACAAAGCATAATTGTTTGGTATCGGTAGCGGAATCATAGCATTAGTGCCGCTCCGAGCGCGCGTCAGAAGGAGAAGCTGCAAATATGTATTCGCATGGATGGAAATGAAACCTTTAACAAGTAGCAGGCTACCTACTAGAATTATAATCTCGAGGGGAAATTTCACTTGACTGTTACTGCTATCCACGCGAATAATTTTCGGCAGCGTCTTTCTAAAACGCGCGCTCGTGATTCTGCTACCGATGGAAAACAATCTGCCATCACCAAGCAATTAAATTTTACTTTGAACAAAATGCATCTCGCCTCAAGTTGTGACTTAAGAGCTACTTTCTCTGATAGTAGCCAATTGTTAGTACCTCAGACAAGAAAATTTAATCTGAGCGCGAACAACCGCATGAACCACACCATCGATGAGAATAAAATTTCCGGTAGCAGCTCCGCCGAAGCCGATGGTGGGACTACGATCTGCTTTTCGAGACATCTCGAACGAAATGGCTCGCGCGCGCTGAAGAGCTGCTTTCTTGTAATCAATAAAGTTGAACCTGTAGCCACGCCCCTTTAGTGATTGTGTGACGGGTACACAATATTTGCAGTCATACCGGACAACAAAGAGACGGGACTAATGAGCCAACTTTACTGATTATAAGAAAACTGCTTTCCCCCGCGCGCGTGGCATTTCATTTGAAATATAGCGGAGATTCGATTACTGACAACAACAGATATCGCAAATTAATCGATTACTTCGATTAATCGATTATTTGTTGTGATAATCGATTAGTTTTGAATCGATTACTTTCCAACGATTAATCGATGCAATAATCGACAAGAATCGAGAGTAATCGATTAGTTACTAATCGATTAATTGGGATTTTACGACAACTTTTAGATGTCGATTACTTCGATTAATCGATTCGTCGTTATGATAATCGATTAATTTTCATTCGATTACTACTCAACGATGAATCGATTCAATAATCGTCAAGACTCGAGAGTAATCGATTATTTACTAATCGATTAATCGAGATTTTATGACATCTCTAAGCATCGGTGGAGTTGCTGAGCAAATTTTATTCCAAATACATATGGAATATTGGAAAAATCGGTTCTTCTCAGGGCCTCCATTCTATACAAAGGAAGATTGAGGCGAGGCGATTTTTTTGCAAAGTGCAAATTAACCGCTTGGAGACGCCATAAAGTTGCCTGGCGTCCGTAGCAGAATCACGAGCGCGCGTCGGAAGGAGATTAATTCTTTCAAGATTCTTATATGGTTTTGTTATTCCAGCCAATGGCGTGGGTCGTGTGGTCGTAAGTGATTCGAAATATGTATTATTGGGAATTAATCGATTCTTCTCAGGGCCACCATTTTAAACATAGGAAGATTGAGGCGAGACGAATTTGTTCAAAGTACGACGTCGTAGCAGAATAACGAGCGCGTATTGTAGAGAGCTGCTGCAAATATGTATTCTTGCACTGGCACTAGATTCTTCATTTCACCAAACTGTTTTACGTAGTTTACGTCGGGCGGTCGTGTCTTGTACGATCAGTACAGTTGCTGATGAAGAATGTCTATAGCCGCCAGACATTCTTAATACTCACGCTCCTCTAATGTGGACGTGTACTATACACATGTGGAAGTATTGGGTTGAGAAATGGATTGCGAGTGATTTGACTATGCGTCCAATTTGGGAATCTCGAGCTCGTTCAGTAGCCGTTAGGTTGCGAAGGCCGACGGAGGTCCTTCGTAGCTTAGTTGGTTAAAGCACCAGTCTAGCGTACTGTAGGGTCATGGGTTCGAGTCCCATCGAAGGGAAAGTGGTTACCTCCAATACATTTTCTAAATCAATATCTTCCACATAACGTACATATACGAGTTTTCATAACATTGTAAATTAACGTTCAAGTCGGGTGGCTTAATCCCCGGAAATAGGCAATTAACTTTGATTGAACTGAAGTTTTTTATGATTCCTAGAATAGCTCGTATTAACAGTGTCACATTTTTAATATCTATTGAGAAATCGACTGTATATTTTTATTTCGATTTTAAGGACGGCTACGCAGTCTTGAATTATTGAAACAAGATGTTTATTTATCCGACGTTTCGACACGGGGATGGTGAAGATGAAGATGATGAAGACACCATCCCCGTGTCGAAACGTCGGATAAATAAACATCTTATTTCAATAATTCAAGACTGCGTAGCCGTCCTTAAAATCGAAATTTTTAATATCCTTTTCCGCGAGATTATAGCCCTAGAAGTGTACGATTGTCGTGAAAAGAGCATAAGCGCTTGTCGAATCGTTCCAAAATATCTAAGAAACACGAAACACGAAAGTTTATACAACTTTTCTGGATAAGTTTTTGAGTTTTTTATGGCCGGAGTTCTGCGAAATCACAACAAGCGCCAACATAAAATTATCCATTTTTATATCCAGGCTTTTGTTTGGCAGATTTGATAAATTAAAAATCGTATTGGATTTCCCACTACCACATAACTAAGGATATCCTACAACAAATGTGTGGAGGAATTGATGTGAAATGATTTCCGTTTCACTTTTGCGAAAATATTAAAGTCATTCAATAAGCCGCTTGGTGCATTTTGGCAGAACCCCGACCATGTGTGGTATGCCGTTTCGTGCCATGTTTATATTTTTAATTATCCTACATTTTAAACCAAACTGATTTTTAGGAATCCAGCGGGGTTTGGGATGATTATGCATGCACATTTTTTCTCAAAATTTGTTATATTATTTCATATCTTTAGCATGTAAATGGTAACTAACTTGTGCATTATTTTGGTCTTCCATTCGAAATGTATAAGGCAGTAATGAATCCGACGCACCGAATTTTAAACTCTTAATATATGTTTATAAATTAAAGCAACGGCAAATTGAAGTCGACTAGATCTCGTATTCACCCACCATCCAGGTGGTTATGCTCCATGCATCATAACCCGCAGACACGGAAACGATCCGTACGGACCTCCATGCTTCGAAGCGAGCCACCTGACACTGCATATGAATGGATGGAAAGCGAAACGAAACGGAACGTCTACACACATCCGAAGTGGACGAAGTCAACGACGACTACCGCGACCGAAATTTTCAACGAGCTGCGAAAAGGCCATCATCAGAGCTCGTTGGCGGCGGTATGGCTGCCGTTGATTTCCAGCTCTCTAATCAGCTCCTTTTACCAAGACGCGGCGGCGGTCCATTCAATCAGCGTTGCGCACCGACCGCCTGCCGTTGTGCAAAAACATGCACCTAGTGGGTCTATATCTCGCGAAAATAAAAGTGGGATGAGCCGTGAGGCGTTTCATTATCAATTTAATAAACGTCAAACCTAGCTTTGTGTATTAGGCTAACTCAGTTTTTATCTTAAAACTGAAAAGAGATCTTTTAAAATGCGATTTATATGAACGGTTTGGAATGCCGTCGTTTTAGTTGGGAATGAAATATCTGTACGAGAAAGGCATGGGAAATATTCATTAGAAAACATGTTTCAAAATTTTATGGATCATTCTAACGAGGACAAGCTTTGCAACGGCTTTTACCAATGAATTACTAAACGTGAATTATTAATTAGAGGCGGAACGAAAGGTTTATGCGTTATTCTTGCATCGCACCATTAAACAGCAAATGAGAAATACTTGATACTTACACCCAGCAGGACGTGCAGCTAATGAAGCAATGAATTACCCAAATGGGTCATTCAAAGTATAAAAACATTTCTTATTTATCGTATATTTATTGATTTGAAACCAATTTTGAACTTCAAATGAGCAAGTTCAACATAAACTATTTTATGGTATGCAATTTTCCCACAAGCAATAAATCGAGTCAAATCTGACACCGCGGTTTTGTTCACCTTCCCGTTTTGCTCTTGTCGAACGAATGTAGCAAAACGGTAATCGGAGACAGTTCATTAGCTCTAGGTTGCGGTGCAACATCGATCATTCCGATCAACCGCAAGCTCGATTTCGCAAGCTTTCATTCAGTTCCCACCGTATCAGTGGAAAGTATTGCATTTCATCGTGGGGATAGGCAGAAACACCTCACCACGATCGCTCATTTTTTAGTGGGACCAACCTTCGAGCTAAATACCACCCCACTGATAAGAAGGCCAAAAGTTACGAAAAATAAAATCAAATGACGACCAAATTGAGTCCGTGCTGATAAGAGTCAAAGAGCTGCTTGAACCTGTCCTTACTGATAAGAGTGTGGACGTCGAGAACGACGACTACGACGGTTACGTTGTTGTGTAAACTTTGCGTACACCCAAGTCACATACGAAAATATTTACGAAGCCGGCCAAACAACATCGCACCGTAACGCAAGGGTTAGTTCCAATCGCAGCCGCCTGCGTGGCTTTAATAGAGATGATTTAATCCGTCTGAATCGGGATTTTTAGTAAACAAACAAGCTGAGCAACACTCCGATTACAAGTGATGTATGTCTTGCTACAGGGCATGAGCACTATCTCCGGGTGACTGTGGGGTGATCGTAGAGGACTTGGAAAGTTGAGTCATTCTTGGAGAAGGAAACTTTCTGTTCATAATTAAATATGATCGTGAATCGGGTCTAAAGACCACGCAAAGTGCGTTGTAAGGAAAGAGCTGCGAACAAGGCTTGCGGTCTGATCGTCCCGGTTAAATTAGCGACCTTTTGGAGTGGAGTAACCCGCGCTCAAGAAATAATTCCACGAACGGGGTAAAGGCGATGGTCACGAGTGTGGACCACTACTGCGATTCGTGTGATGTTGGAAACTGGAGCGGTTAAAAGTTGCTTGTTTTGTTTTTTTTTTTTACTTAAAAACAAGAGCGGTGAAAGTGGAGGAATGTTTGCGTTATCGCCTTGTGTCAAAAGGGGATGAAAGGCACCGTTAACTTGTTTTAGAGTGAGTGAATTCTTCGCCGTCTTATTTTGGTTATCAGATGATCCTTTAATGCGAGAGACGGACACATAGTGGATTGAGATACAGAGCAACCACTGTTGGAGTATCAATTTTCAGCTGAATAAGCTAGTTTTTTAGCCGAAGAAGACTATTTTTGGTCATATAAGCGCTTTACCCCCTCCAATGTTTGTTGGGATCACAGTTTCAGAAAACTTGAGTCCATTTTCATAAGGATCAGTTAGGTATTAGTTAAACCTGATAATTCTCCTTCTAAAGCACGGATTCTTCCAGAAAATTCAAAGAACAAATGATTCTTTTTTACCCTCCTTAATTGAAGGCATTTGTTATGCCGAACGATCTACCATTATCGGACCACCTTGGTTTTTATTAGTTTTAACTACTATTCACTCCTATCAAATACGGCCCGGAGCAATACTTAAGGCTATATGATTCCTTCTTTTGAAGCATGAACTTTCCCACATTACGCAAGAAGAATGTTTCATTCTTAATTAACCATTCACCAAACGATAAAAAGGAGCTCTGATCAATCACTGAGTAACAATTACGATTTGTACAATAATCTCACGCTCATGCTCATTCTGCTAAACGGCAAGAAAGAATTGCATTTCTGATCGAGTTTTTTTTTCAAATCAGCCAAGCCATGTTATTCTAAGTTTGGGAAATTACCCTGTTGAAAAAATCTTTCTATAACAATGTTTAGTCTATTCGGGTGAGCCACTCGGGTTTTTGGGTTTTTTCAAGAATTTGGACTTTTCGGGTGAATAGAATAAGTGCCTCTGTATGTACATTTGGGCCAAATTATCGTTCGGTCGAACTGATCATTTGATCAAATAGACTATTTGGCCGAAAATGCCGTTTGACAGACTAATCCATTCGGGCAACCCCTGTGTCATAATAAGTAACGGTTGCTCAACCCCCATCCCTCGTTCTCAAACATTACGTAATTTGTTCACAAAGCCTAAGAAACGTAAGAGATTTTGACATCACGTATAAGAAGCGAAGACATGTTACTTCGTATCATCTGAAAAAAAAAAACATCTGTAACAGTGTTTAGTCCTTTCGATCATTTGGACTTTTCGTGTGAATAGAATTAGTGCATCTGTTACATTTGGGCGTTTGTGACAGTATAAAGTAGAACTTAAAAATTGATATCCAACATCATTTCAGAACCTAAGAAAATGGACAAACATTCTGGACACCATCAGTACAGGGATTTTAATTTTTATTGGAAGAAGTCATGCGATATTTACATAGCTCTCTCTCTCGCTCTCATAGTATAAACAATGAAAGGCACCTCGCCATATTTTCACGGATTTTTATTTCATGAAAGAGCATCAAAGCATCAATCTGTTTCTGTACAATCATGTAATTTTTATTACTTCCAGCTCGAAAATCAGGAACAATATAATCATTTTATCGAGTAGTTATCAATGTTTGCTCAAATCTATTATAACTATTTCAAAATTAGGATTTCAAAACAAGACAACTTTCCAATCATGAGCGCTTGTGATGCAACGGGAGTCCACTATATTTTCATTTGGTCCCTTGAAAATGAATATACTTCTATTTTCACTGTCACATGAAATTCACTAAAGCTACCTGTACTGGTCCATATTTATCAATAACATGACCTTAAACGTGAAAGAGTCGTTTGGCTGAGAACCATTTGACCAAAGAGTCGATAGGCGGAAAGCTGTACGGCCGAATATGTCATTTTGCCGCACTATTAAAACGAAACTAATCTGTTCAAAAGTAATTTGGCCATGTACATGCGACCAAAATATCATTCGGTTGAACTAATCATTTGGTAAAATAGGCTATTTGGTCGAAAATGTCGTTTTTTTTTCGAAATGGTCGCTTGACAGAATAGTGCATTTGGCCGAAAATGTCGTTTGGCCGAATTGGTCAAGAGACCGACTATGTCATTTGGCGGAACGAGCCATTTGGTCCAACATTAGAAAGGGTCCAACATTGACTCGACTCGAGTCCCCACACTGGGACAGAGCCGCATCGCAGCTTAGTGTTCATTAAGCACTTCCACAGTTATTAACTGCGAGGTTTCTAAGCCAGGTTACCATTTTTGCATTCGTATATCATGAGGCTAGCACGATGATACTTTTATGCCCAGGGAAGTCGAGACAATTTCCAATCCGAAAATTGCCTAGACCAACACCGGGAATCGAACCCAGCCACCTTCAGCATGATCTTGCTTTGTAGCCGTGCGTCTTACCGCACGGCTAAGGAGGGTCCCATAAGTAATCATGTTTTCGATTAATACGCCGCCTAGTGCATTGCATATATGACAGTGATAGACAAAAGTCAGAACCGCCTTATCGATTTAGAATAAGAAAAATGACAACTCAGTAACACTCAAACTCCTTGATCTAGCAATTAATAAGCCAAGAATATGAGGTTTTCTATTTTCTCAGGTTTTTCGAACTTTTAAATTATTAATTTCCTTTGGAGATGCGTCGCATATATAACACTTTACGGTTTTTTTTTTCGTTTGAAAACATTCATTCATTTATTTAGTTTTTCAGGTCAGTTTTTCATATATCTCATGGGTTATGCTTATTTTCATTTGCAGCGAAAAATAGGGGAATGTAAAAGTTCCAAGGGATACCACTCAAGAAAAACGATGAGAACCGCTATCATAGAGGATACCTTGTGATCCAATGTGGTTCAGTAAAGGTGTGGGCCAAAGTTCTTTTTGCCAATTAGTCGAAAAACCCACGCCGGGCTGGCGGAGTGAAACGTCACTTGTGTTATATAAACAATGTACTGCGTATGACTGACGAGACGTCACCTTCGGTCGCTATCGGTCGTATTCGGCCACAAATACTACTTTAGGGTTTTGTGGGGTTTGAGTAAGTTACCATCAGCGTGTGATTATATTTCAACACCTCAGTGTGTCGATCAGTGCGCAGCAAGCCATGATTCGGCCTCTTCTGGTCGGACCTCCGTGGCGTGTGCACACACACCCACGGAGAGCTGCTGTCCGATGTGCTTCAGTAAAGGTGTGGGCCAAAGTCCTCTACATAGGTAAAAATTCTGAAAATTACGCGCCATGGAAATATTTAAACGCTTATTTTTGTGTTCAATAGTCTCTTATTTTACATCCAACTTTTTCTTGTATGCAATATTGAATACAAGCTCCATAGTAACGACGACCTGTAATTTTAAAAAGTGATGGAAAAATGAGTCGAATCGAACGGAGCCTTTTTGTTACATCATACATACTGTAACATTTTTAAACTGTGTATGTCTGTATTAGTCGAAAGAATAACCAAAACATTGCCACCCACAGAGGGTGGATGAGTGAAACGTCACGTCTGTTATGAAAAATGTACTGAGTATGCAAGACGTGACGTCACATTCGGTCGCCATCGGCCATCTTCGACAACCCAGATGAGAGTTTCTCTCTCAGAAGGGCGACAGTTCGTTGAACAAATACTACTTTAGGGTTTGAACCACACCTGTAGTGAAGCACATCGGCATCCTATACATGTTTTAGAGAGAAGCTTCGGAATGTTTTTTTGTCAATCGATTTTACATAATCTTGGAGAATAATTTCTTAAACAAATCTAGACCAACATTTGAAAAGGGCGTGACAGCCAAAACGGATTCTTTGTTCACATATAAAGCTAAATTTGTAGATGACGAACCCGAAGGAATAAAGTTTGGCTGTTACGTCTTTTTCAAATATTAATCTAGACATCATTGCTTTATTTATCTTTGAATTAAACCTCAACTGATCCTTCTTGTAAACGAAATATTTAGTATTATTATTACTCTTCATATCAATTTATGCGAAAATCAATTAGCATTAGCATCGATTTCTTTTAACTATGAAAAATAAGGCTATTTCACAAAAAAAAATAGCTCGAGAAATTGTTTCGATTTGCGGTAAATATTGAAACCCGTTATAGTAAGCGACATGAATTTCCACGCTTACCATTACTTGTTTATATCAAACTAGGCATATATAAATGCGTATGACTGTTTATTTTATCTTGAACATAAAAAGAGATATTTGCTTTTTGTCTACTGTCAATGTACTGTGAACCGGTACGATAAGAAGGAACTTGAGTAGAACATTTTCAGTGGGCATCAATGTATCCCATCTCCTGGATCACAATCCCTAATAGCTAACATAATATCCCAATCCTAATCGTTGAGATTCAGATGTCGACCTTTAGTAGCAACATGATCCGAACTAACAATATTTGGAAACTCCTCTTTGGAAATTCTTTTATGTATTTCTTCGGAAATGCTTCACAAATTCTTTAATTCTCCTAAGAATTACTTCGTTAATTTATTGAGAAACTCCTTCGGAAATACCTTAGAAAAGTCCTTTGAAAATTCTATTAGGTTCCTTCAGACATACCATTTATTTTTGGTTAGAAATTTATTCTGGTATTTTTTTTTTAATTTATTTGAGATTTCCGTCAATTCTTCAGGAATTTCTTGGGATTTTTTTGGTGGTTCATTCGGGAATGTCTTCAGTTAGGAAGTTTCTTCAAAAAACCCCTTGGAAATATTTTTTTTCGAAAATTTCTTCTTAAATTAATTAAAAAAAATCTTCTACATTTTTTTCAGATTTCATTTCGATTTATTAAGAAATTCGTTAGAAAATTTCTACTTTTTATATAAGCTTAATTAACTATACCTTCGGAAAATCATTGGAGAATCGCTCCTCCTTCTTAAGGAAATTACTTTAGGAATGTCTTCGGAATTTTTTTCAGAAACTGCTAAAATAAATAGCTCCAAGTAGAGATGGGCAAAACTGATAACTTCGTTGAAGGGATCAGATCTGGTTCATTCATTCGAATGATCCGGATCTTTCATACGAATCGGATCTTTGGATCAAAACGTGAGGAGAATGCAAAATGTTGAAACTGTTGTCATTCAGACCCACACTTTTGACTCGTACAGACAATAATTTCACCCCTCTCTCGCTCTCAAACGTACATAACATTTATATAGAATCTACAGTAAACTTAAAATATTGTCATTTTCTAACAAATAGTTAGATAATTTGCTGATCTGGTGAACCGGATCTTTTAAAAAGTGAGCTTCGAATCATTCACTCACTTCAAAGATACGGATCATTTGAACGGTTCCGGATCTGAACGTCCATCTCTAGCTCCAAGTGTTTCATTGAAAATTTCTCCAGTAATTTGTTTAGACATTTCAAGCTCTATCTGGTAAAAGGGCAAATGTCGCAAGAGAGAATTCTATTCGTCGACTTCCCCTCTTTTGAATAAAAGTGACAAGCAGGGGATTTCTTTGCAGTTTATCACCTCAGAATGCAAGTTCGGATTGTTTTCTATCGTTCTGAGGTGATAAACCACAAGGAAATCCGCTGCTTGTCGCTTTTATATAAAATAGGGGAAGTCGACGAAGAAAATCCTCTCTCTTCCAGATAGAGCTTGATCTATTCGGACAGTCCTCTAAAATTTGTTTCAACTCATTCAAAAACTCTTTTAGCTCTTCAAAAATTCAGGAATTCCTTTGAAAATTTCTTTAGAAATATATGGGAATTTCCTTTAACAAATCCTTTCTCTTTTCGAGAATCTTTTCAAGGGATTAAAGAATTCAATCCGAAATTCCTACTGAACTTGTCATAAGACGAGTTTATACAATCCCATTGAATTCCACCACTCAATTGTATCTTGACAGATACGTATTTTGACCTCAACAGTAAGGCCGTCTTCAGTGTCTCGTACTTGACTCGAGTCAAGTAAGGCCGTCTTCAGTGTCTCGTACTTGACTCGAGTCAAGTACGAGACACTGAAGACGGCCTTGCTGTTGAGGTCGAAATACGTATCTGTCAAGGTAAAATTAAGATGGTGGAATTAAATAGGATTGTACAAACTTGTCTTATGACAAGTGAAGACATTCCACTAAAAAGCTCAACATAATTTTCTTATTCCTACTGAAGTTTATTTTGTAAATCCTCCAGGAATTCTTTCGAGAACTTATGATGTAAGCTGGAATACTTTAGAAAATTCCGCCAAGAATTCCTTAGGACATTCCTATAGTAATTCCTTCGAAAAGTGCTTAGGAACTTCCTCTGATTTTTTTTTCTAGAAATCCCATTAGTAAAACCATACAACCCTAATGGAATTACCGAACGGTTGTCCGAATAGATTCCCATATTTCTAAAGGAACTTCCTCAGAAATTACTGCAGGAAGTTCTTTGAAAAAGAAAAAGGTTTTTTTGCTCGTGGATTGAACCAACGATTTATAAATGTTCAATTTATTTTTTTCCATTCCACGCAGCAGATTCCTTGAAAATATAAGAACTTCTAATAAAATGCGATTTTTTTTCTATTAACATAAACTATTGAACATTTGGTAAGGCAATTTAACTTATCCGGCTAAAACCATTAAGAAAGTAATTTAAAATCGAATGCAACTCAAAGTTTGATAAACTACTATAGCTTATCCCTCTTTTGAAATGCTTGTGCCTCTACTCACTCTTATGGCAAAAACTCATTGCTATCTGTCAGACTGTGCGTGAAACCTTCGTAGTCCCGAATTACATGTATAAAGCACCCACGATAAACCTTTCATTTTGTCGTTTTTCTACAAATAGTCAGATAAAAACTGGTAAACCGGATCTTTCAAACAGTGAGCTACGAGTTATTCACTCACAACAAAGATCCGGGTAGTTTTAACCTCATTTTAACAGTTCCGGATCTGAACGCCCATCTCTAGTTATTATCTTAACTTAATTTTCGGATTGGCTTCCAGTCACGGGTCATAGCGTTGACAAATTGACTGCTATCGAGCCCTGAAGAAGATCCCATCCTCGGATCGAAACGTCGGCGATGAAGTAAAACTGTCAACGCCATTACCCGTGACTGAAAGCCAATCCGAAAATTAGGTTACAAATTTCACAGTCGTAATCCACTAGTTATTATCTTATTCAGCTTTTTTGATAAACATGATTCAACTATAGTAACCAGTAACCTGGATTTCGCATAAACACAGATAGAAAAATCCACTGAAATTTACGCTAAAGATGATGCACATAAATGGAACGCCATTACTAGCTTAATTCTACGCGTGATATAGCCTAAATGTATACAATATTTGACGTGAATCGTCAATATTGCTTGCAAGTTGTAAGCAAACTTGTTAAGAAGAGTGTTTTACGCGCTGTTTACATTTCATTATTTTTTTCTGTGAAGGGTTTGATTGGTACCTTGAATATCAAGTTTATTGTTTTGGTACGCTGGTTCTCAAGTATGGAAAATTTGGCTACTGTGATGAAAAACAAGGACACCGTGACGCTTAAAGTTCTGCCACAAAGTTTACAGCGCCATTAGCTATCGAATACTTATGCATCTACTCATTGAGCACGCTACACTGAAACACTTCTACCAGATAGCGGCATTTTTATGTTACGTTTGCTGGTTTGAACTTTAATTTTACCAGCATTCATTACAACCGCATGATACATGCACAAAATAACACAACGACGATTGTATCCATCCGACATGACTCCGAGGGAAACACATTTCAGCGCAAACAGATAAACTCCTTAGCTTGCCTTCCCATATATAAGCGCTTCCCTGACAAGCCAATCGATGACTTAACATTGCACACGTATTCGAGGGAAATTAATGTAAAAGAGCAACCGAGTACTTAGTGTAATAAACAAACCAACCACGCTCGTTCCGTTTACTCGCATATAAATGGCCCCCGATGATTACGAGATGAGCCTGCAAACAACACAGTGACTAAAATAAACTTCACACACCCGCTATTAAGCTCTATAATAGATCGCTCCAGTGGCACTGCAATAATGGTGCTATGGAAACACGGTTGAAGGGGGCGAACAGCCGAAGCCTACTGCGGTGAACCGCGTGACGGATCCAGCAAATATCTCTCGACTCGATACGTGTGGTAGCAGAAACAGTTGGCACTTTGAGGTTTCGAAGCAGCTGTCAATCTCGGTTGTTGATCGCACCTTCTTCGGATTAGGGCGAGCTGAATGGGGCAACATTGATCTCTCTTTCAAGATCGATGGCGGGAGGAACGTTCGTTTTGGGTTCATTGTTCCCGGAAATGGCGAATCCGCTGCTGGGGGAAGTGCGAAATTTTCCACTTTCCTGAAACACGATGTTTCCCGTAGTTCGATGAAGTGCTTGACTATTTTACGACCATTGCGTTCTCTGTCGTGTTTGTCAAAGACGAATGATTTATCGACGGTGATTGTCGATGATAGTAAAAGAAGGCAATTTTTGACTGTCCAAACTGTCTTGAAAATAAAACGATGGCTACTACCTGAGCCTCTTTCTGTGTAGATAGGAAAGGTCTCACACAGAACAAGACGAACGAAAGTCGTAAAAAAAGAGTGTGTAAACACGAACTTTGCGCATGGAAGCCTAAAGAACCAACTTTCTGAAGACGGATACGAGGAAAAGCAGAAGAGGAACGGGCGATCCGGGAGCAGAACTCGAAGAAAGAAAAGGTACTGAATAATGAATGGCTGCACGAAAAGTTATTAATTTTTCAGTTTTGACTTTTCTTTATCGCGCAGTGATCTTTATTTATTTGATAGCAGTCGCAGGCTACATGGCATCGTAAAAAAATGAATCGAAATTACGATTCATTACCGATAAGTTATGCGTTTTAAAAAGGGGTTCGGATGCACTGCATGAACTGGGCTTTTAAGCAAACAACGGTCCACTGATGCGTGTATTGGTTTTGGGAACGATAAGAGGATAATTATTTTTAAATGGCACTTCTTGGCAATACAACTTGTGTTTTTTCGCAGCTATTATTTTTGGCAGACACTTTCTTGTTCTCTATACATTTTTTTTTTTCAAGTAGGAGGATGACAATTTAGCAACATCAAGCGCCAAATTACGAACGTCATTTCGTTTACTAAATGATCACGATCCATTTTCTCCACTGCACCGCATTATGACTTCCAATTAATCCATCAGCGAATGTCGCTCTTGTACCCATAGGAGGTTTCTAAAAGAGGAAACATAACGCTGCTGCAGTTGGCGGCAGCAAGTAAACCGCACACGTCACAGTTTCAAGAAACGTGACACAGTCTGTCACCACCACCGTAAGATCTGTACCTCGCAGAGTGCGCACGGCCGAAAGAAGGGACGCGTATTCGTCTTCACTTGCATCATTTATTTATAGCCTCTCGCATTAACTAAACAAATGGGTAGCTTACTCGTTAGATGCTCAATTCGCATAACATTTGCACAACTATAATTTAGTTTTGCAAACGATCACGATGTGTATTTTTGTTCTTGACCAGATCTTGAATTGATTTGTACCTACTGAGAGGTTGTAACTGTTCTGGGGGTGCCTTAGACCAAAGAAGTTTTCGATTAAACACAATATTTTTGAACATCACTTTTCAGAAACAACTCAGCTCAGCTGTGCCAAGATATGTATTTATACAACTGCAAGATATAAGAAGCCGCATAATTAATATTCAATAGAAGACGAAAAAGACATTGCTGAAACCATGACAACGACAACGCGCGTTGTATCTCATCGTCCATGTTTGACGTCAGACGGAATAAACAAGTAGGCACCGACTTACAACAACCTTCCATCATGAGCAGCAACGAAGGGATACCGGTTTGCTGTGTTTTTGCATTGCAGCAACGAAGTCAGAATGACCAACATAACACTATTTTAACAATTAACTTCCACATTCTACACGGTTGAAAAAATAAATAAATTTTGGTCACTATTTTCCCTGACTATGAAGGTTTGATGCGAATAGAAGAAAATAAACGAATTTTGATTATTTAATGCTTTGATGTTTGTTCAGTAGAATCTTTAGAATATAAATAAAACCAAGATACGTTGGTTCTTTTGTGCCAAGATATTTAATAACAATGATTGTTTGTACGACCGAATTATAGAATGATATGCAATTAATTTGTAACAATAATAGATTTTATAAGTCTAACAAAGATATAAAAATCATTCACCTTCAATCTGGCGCTTTGTAAATCTTTCAAACTGGCGGTTTGTTTTAGTTTACTCCAGTAATGATCAATGCAAAAAAAAACAAACATCCGATGGAACAAAAGTCGTTGAAAAACCGACGGAATAATTTGTTGAATGCGGCGCGACAATGCATGGTGGCAGTGGCAGGCGCAATGACCGACGATGACGATGCCGGGCTGCAGTTGGTCGCGCTGCAAAAATAATAAATGCAACCATGGGGAAGGGAACCGAATGGCGCTTTCTTGGACTAGTTTGTCCAGTTCGGTTCGGTGTTCTTGAGCTAGACAGGGGGCTAGTTTATGGCGGTTAGGTGCCTTTTAAATTGCAACGTTCTGGGAAGTGGACTAGCTTTATTGTCTGCAGAATAATTGCAATGTTTCTTGGAGGGCAATATTTGTAAAGAACAAAAGTGCTTCTTGATTAAACTAGTTAACAAAATTTATCGACAATTTAACGAAAAGTTTTTTGTAAAGATAAATTATGTAAATATAATTTATCTTTACAAAAAACTTTTCGTAAAATTGTCGATAAATAAAAAAGTTATAAATAATTTATTTCAAAATATGCAGCAAAAAAATATTAGTTAAACAAATTTGGCATTATAAATTTGCATCTGGAATTCACCAAAAAAAAGTTCAATTACGAATTCCTTCGCATTTCATCCATAACATTAAATTTAATTTCAATTGCCAAAGAATTTGAGTTGAAGAGTTCTGCATTTATTCGCGTGATTGATTGGAAGTTATCTAAAACGAATTCACGTAAATGCAAACTGATAGCGATTCAACTTTCCGCGGCCATGCAAGCGGATCCACATTCGTGTCGGAATGGTTATTTGAAATTTAATTCGCGTCACGACCATGAGATAACACAGCCGGCAAGAGACGCTGGAGACTAGACGATAACCGCGCGCCCGAACAGCATTGTATGTACCTGCTTCCATATCGTCGTCAGTCACCATTTGCCGTCAATGCGAAACACTTGTTTGTAATTTAAACAACACGTCTTAGTGTCGCTGCATTGGGCAGTCTCCGGTTGATAATCACGTATCGCCTTTATCGCATGGTTGCAGAAATTGTTGTCGGTACAAGCGATTGACGCTGCCAGTAGTAGATTTGGCGCCCAACAAGGAAGTCGATTGAGGAAGACATGTCCAAAATTTGTGCGACACAAAGCGTGAAAAGCTTTCCGAGCAAGATGAATGTTAATTTATGTTTTTATTTGCAATGATGATGACATTGTTTTCGTTGTAAGGAATTCATTAAGTTGTAATATATAGCTCGAGGATGTCCACTGAAACACCAATCCGAAATCGTAAAACATTACATTCCACAATATTTTACGATCTCCAGAGTCAATAAACACCTTCCGGGTATTTCCGCTCCGTGGCAACCGTTTTCTTAGAACCGCACCCAAAGTGTTTTTTCCCGATCCGTAAAACGGCTAACCACATTCGCGAAGAGTGTGATCATCCGGCAGGTGATTTCACCTTGTGAAGGCAGTCTAAGCCACCTCTATCGAGCGGTTACCGCTGACCTTCATCGTGGCCGACCTAAAGCGCGCACGGTCGCCTCTGGCACCGTAAGCTTCGAGAAACCGGTTCTCTCATCCCCATCCAACAAACCAACGGTCGCCGTCATCATCGTCGACGCACTATCAGTTTAATTGATCATCGTCATACAGATGCTCACTCGTGCAGAACAGGGGACCTGAATGTATTTGCGTGGATTCGGTTCCTTGATCGGCACGATTCCACGATGATGATTGTATCGTTGGTGATCGTTGGCGAGGAGCGCGATATCGCGTGCTCAATTAAAAATGGAAGATGGAGGAGATGAGCTGCGGTCTTTTGGCGACGGTGCCTATCAATTGAAAATCGATACTTTAATACTCGAATGCCGCCTAAAGGAGTGGATGGTTCGATTGGATTACGAGGGGTCATTTTGGTCATTTACGGTTATTGCTTGATAACGATTATCGGATTTTAATGAGAGTTGAAAATATGGCGATGTTCTTCCACCATATAAACGACTTAACCCTAATGACACTCACTTCATCTGAAGTATATTTGTGTGTCTGCAGATTGTTCACTCGTCAGCATTTAATATTATACTTAGCAGTGGTGAAATCTCGTTGCTTTAACATTATTTAGTGAAGGTCCCCAAGCATATATTTGACTTCAACAGCCCGCGGATATTGGTTTTCAGTGAATAGGATTAACGAGACCTGAAACGTTACAATGCCATTGTCCACAACCTATATTTGTGATCAATATTATATTCATATCCTCTTATTTTCAAAAGGTATGGGTTTTTGCGCCTTTTTAAACTTGATAAAATGCGGCTGACTCAAGTAGGCTTTTCCCCATTACAAGTTTCTTCCTTAGAATTCCTAAGACCTAAACAAATACAAATAAGTTTTTGGAAAAATGTACTCACCTGTCATAAGTCGTCCGTCTCCAACTATGATCGAATCATGAATGCCCCCGATCCCTCGTCACACCTGAATGTCTAGTCGGAAACCCTGTATATCCTTTAACGACGGTTTCAAAGATAGCTATAAACACGGTTTCATAATATTTTTTTGGCCTAGAAGTGTAATATTCTACAACCTATAACCCTCTCTTTGAATAATGAAATGATAATACAGTCGCCTCTCCACATCTCGATATTGAAGGGACCATCGAGATAGGGAGAGATCGAGAAGTAGAAGAAAAATTGAAATGGGTACTAGGGAAACTGCTCCTTGAATTCATACCATGTACCCAAATCAATACCATTCGAAAACAAAGAATTGGTGCGCTATTTGTTTTGTTTCTCATTTTTGTGATTTTTTTCAGCAGTGACCACGTCGGAAAACATCAAAACACGACACAAATTGAGCCTAAATTGCTTGTTTTGCGAATGTTATTGATATAGGAGCATGTTATTAATAATGGAACAGATACCCTAGATCCAAAAAAGCTCGTTGCTATGAAAAACGACAACAAAACAAATGTCGTTTGCTGTTGTTGATATGTTTGTTATTGTTCAAAAATGGTCTAGTAGCCTAAACATTTGAACATATCGACATAAGGAGAGTGAATCCTCAACAAAATATGATCAGAGCACATCGAGATAGAGAGATATCGAGATAAGGAGGTTATCGAGATGTAGAATGCCAAAATGTATGTAAATTGAAGGGACTGACGAAATCATCGACATAGGGAGAGATATCGAGATATAGAACATCGAGATGTAGAGAGTCAACTGTATATCTATATGGTATCATGGACAATATCATATGGTATCATTAATTACTGTTATATAAAAATATGGAAATATGTTGCATTTAATTCAAAATGTAAGAACTGTAAGGTAACTTAATGTGGGACATAGTCGCGTTACTTGTCTACACCCTTTCATAAACCCAGATGGTTATTCAACAGGATCGGGATTCGAACCCACTATCTGGTCCGACACCTCAATGGAAGTTGTTCTACTGTGGCACCCAATTTTCTTAAGGTGTGTAGAGCTCCTAGTGTACTGTTTGCCGGTTGTATTTGATTGTATCACTGTGTCCGTTCCTGTTTTACGACAAACAACAAACTCTTGGTTGCTAAAGTTGGTGTCAAGCTTATTGGATTTCTTCATTCTTTTGGCCAACACAAGATCACCTTCTTCCCCTTTTCCTTTACTAGGGAATCCTTCTCTCTAACACTAGCATCTTCTTGGAAAGTTGAAATAGAAGGTAGCCTACTTTTGATCCGGCGACCAAACATGATCTCTCTCGAAAATTTTCCCGTTGTCGGGTGCTTAGTTGAGTGATACGTAAGTAGATACAAATACAGTTCGTTTCGCCAGTCTCTCCCAAGCTCCTAAGCTATGCGATGCCTCTTTAGAATCGAACGGTTCTACCGTTCAACCTCTCCGTTTGACTGTGGCCAATAGGAAATAGTGTTCATGATCTTGATACCGTAAGCTCTACAACACGCTTTTAGTTCAGCGCAATCTCCACTTAGCTGAGGAGCATTATCGGCTTTCATGGCAGAAGAAATTCCGTAACGGCTGCACATGATGGAGAGCTCTTTTATAACGTCACTGGTAGTGATTGCTTCCATCTCACAGACCTCCATGAATCGGATATAACAGTCGATTACTACCGAAAGGGATTGTCCTTCTGGTAGAGGGCCAAGGAAATCTGGGTAGCTGACTTTGGTGTAATGGCTTCGGAGCCTCCAGTACTGACTAAAGTACAACCTCTGCAGTTCTTTACAAATTGGTCCACCCGTGACATGATACCGTAAATGGTTTTTCATCATTGTGATGCCAGGATGGCCATCTTGAGCGGACTCTGATTGTTCATGAGTCCACTTGAATTTAGTTTCATTATGCAGTAACCTACGCAGTGGCTCGTCTAATGTAGCTAGCATCGGTACAAACTTATTGAGGTAGTTTGCAAGTCCGAGGAAGCTTCGCACTTCTGCTTCACATTGCGATTCTCGAAACAATTGAACAGCTTTCACACTTTGTTACTTGCAGGCATGATTCCGTTCTGAGAAATTCTGTGTTCCAAAAAATACTATTCGGAGATTCGTAATTCTTCCAATTTAACTCAGTTTTTTCAACCTCTTCAAAACCTGCAAATAGGAGGACAGAAAATCTAATTATGCAAAGGGAAACGGTTTCAGTAAAATCAAACAACGGGATTTTATAATTCCAACTGAACAAAATTTATTATTTTCCATAGAGAAAAAAACTACATCATTACCTTGTCCAAACGTTCATCGTGTTCCTGAAGATTTTGGCTGTCTACGAGTACATCGTCCAGATACCGGACCGTCCCTTCAAAACCAGATAGTATCTCGTCCATTGCTTTTTGGAAGAGCTCCGGAGCGGAAAGATAAACATTCGAAGCGAAACAAAACGGCGTCGCGTAATAAAGGTCGTCAAATCCCTAGTCTTCTAGTCTTCTTCAATTTCTGTTTCAAGAAACGCTTCTTTAATGTCAAGCTTGCTCAAAATACGCCCGCGGCCCAACTTTGCTAAGTAGTCGTCAACTGATGGCATAGGGTGATGCTCTCTTAAAACCGCTTCGATGACTCTTCGTAGATCAAGGCATAGTCGAGGCTTGCCGTTTGTTTTTCCCACTACGATTAATGGCGAGACCCACGAAGTTGGTCTCGTTTTTACCTCGATCATATCCCATCTTCCAAAGGAACTAGTATTCTTCGCATCGGATGGTACATTGGGATTACTTGCGGGTCCATCAGTATCTTTGCTGTTATTCCTTGGATCCTAGAAAAGGGAACCATTGATAACTGCGCCGGAATCGACCAGCATATCCAAGGCAAATCCTCCAATCGATGATATTAGACTCGTTTCCCGAATAAAATGCGTAGTACACTTTCGGTTCGTTCGTCTCGGGTTCTTTCTTCGGCACTTCCGGGTTGGGATCCTCTTCCATTTTCATTACTTACATATCGTTTTGTCTTCCGACACAGTTTCTCGAAATGGATGGCCGTAGCACTTGCAGTTTCGGCATTGCTTTCCACGTGCAGGACAAATTGGTAACGCAGCCAAATGTCCCAAACGGCCGCAGTTAAAACAGGACCTATTTGAATTTTCCAGACTGCTCTACTTTGAACACTTTTTCCGGCGGTTGTCCGGTAGCAATTTCCTCTATCTGCTAATCTACGCTCTTGGGTGCGATTTCCAAAGCTTCGTTGGATGCACAACCTTCAACAACCGCATCGATCATGTAGATTTCGCTCAAAATATGGCTCACTTCTGCACCGTATTTTTCGAAACCGCACTGTACTACCTGCTGTTTCAACCGAATCACATAATCAGCAAAGCGTTCACCTACTTTTTGCTTCATCAAACGTAGCTTCCGTCGTTCCGATGTACTCTGATGTCGAGGTTCGAAAAATTCGTCCAGCTTCTCAATAGCACAATCATACAACCTTGGATCCAGTGTCACCAGAGGAACATGGTCGTGGTCCTTAAGATTCTTGAACACAACCTGCAGAGCAGGACCACCCAGATGCAGAAACTTGGCCTTGTTCGCGTACTGATCGGTCGTAAGCAGCGAAATAACACTGCAGCGCTTCCTTCCAGGTCTTTCACTCTTTGGAAAGCTTACTGGTTTCGATCTGGTCTCATCGGAATGCTGGAACTGGTCGTGTGTCTTGCATCTGAAATGCAAACCGAAAGAGAAATATTTTTTTACTCTATGGTTTCTCGTCTGATGAATATATGTAATGGGATTCGGCTTTACAGTCTAAATTGTTCAAACAATAATGTTTTAACTGCCCGACGTTTCGGCTGTGTTTGGCAGCCTTCTTCTGGGGAAATTAGTCTTACTGTTTACGTTTTGTTACACTATAATTCTGTGTCGTATTGTCGTTCATGTTTTCTATTGTAATTTTCGTGGATTTTTTTTCCATAAAAAGTTGAAGAGAAAATTCTCCAAAAATCCTAAAGGAAGAATATTTCACAAAGAACGAGTTCCTAGAATTCCTGAAGTAGAATATCCCCAAAATATCTGCGGGAAGATTTCTTTTCCGAGAAAAACGAATACCTGTGTAGATGGGAGGGGGAGAGCTGAAGTACTCTAGATTTTTTGGTAGAAGAATTGCCCATAATTCCTAAAGGGGTAAGAAGCTTTGAAGTTCTGGGAAGAAAAATGGTACCAGAAGGATTTCCTGGTTTGGTACCAGTTATGTACAAGGTGTCCAATCATACACTTTTTCATCTCGTCGTAGTGGTGAAGTTATTTGCAAGTTTGCTAGTGGATTACGACTGTGAAATTTGTAACTTAATTTTCGAATTGGCTTTCAGTCACGGGTAATAGCGTTGACAGTTTTACTTCATCGCCTGAAGAAGATCCCATCCCCGGATCGAAACGTCGGCGATGAAGTAAAACTGTCTACGCTATTACCCGTGAATGAAAGCCAATCCGAAAATTAGGTTATTTGCAAGCGCAGTATGCTGCCGTTTGTTTTATATCGAGAATGGCGGATTAAATCTTTCTATTATAAAATGGAATTGTTACAGAATGTCGTTTAAAAAAGTGCCCAAAATTCACTTGTCTTAAACAAGTTGCTGTCACTTATGTACGACCAAATCCGGTAATATATTAGTTGTTGCAGCTCTAACACTATATCGGCTATATGGATTTGATTTATGCGTTTTTTACAGTCTACTCTGTGTTTCGCCTTTGTCGTATTGAAGTCCTCATCATCTATTTGCATTTCCTGTTTCTTTCTATTATTGATATGATAAAAAAGACAGTGAAATAATCTATCGCTCTGCGATGTGGTGATGAAATCGGAGGTTTCCATCTGGTTTGCCGAAAAAACGATGAAACGTGCTAGGAAGGCATTAAACAGTCAAACATAATACGGTAACCAAAACCTGCGCCAGAAAGCTGTACCGAGATCCACCGTGATGGACAAGGAGGCTTACATCAAGGCGGACACAAAATAATTGCTAGGACAGAAAGTTTTGCGTTGCTACATAACCATTCCTGATGAGGATGTAAAAAAAACGAAGGTGCACAAATTTACCAAAAAGTTTGGTTTGGCGGCCATACGCGATGTGCAATATGGGAGCAAATCTACCGAGGCGAGTGCCTCCTAAAGCGTCCGTTGAGAGACCTTTTTTCTGACACATCATTTGTTTTAATCCAAAAAAAAAAAACCTTTTAGGACGTTGAACTATTCAAATTTCAAATTTCGCGAAATAAGGGTCGGCCACCAGTGGTGAAGCAAATCAAGAACCTGAAGAAATGACTGAAACATCGAACTACCAGGTGTGCCAAAAAATACGTTTGGTCATGAACGCGAAATCAGAGTCACATGGTTTCGCCATGTCCTTCATTCAGAATGTTTATCATGACGTGGTGTGAACCGTACGAGTGTACCTAATGTACAGGTGATGAAGGTAATGACATTTGGTGGGATTTCATCGCCATTCATGGGACAATTAAGCTTCAACTCGACACTGGAGAGCTGAGAAAAAGTATTCTGCCATCGTGCAAGCATTTTTCAATTCTTATTCACTTCCACTATGTTGAAGTTGTTTGTACCAACAGATACGTTTTTCGTATCTTACTTGAATACTTCTCCAGTGTTTTGTTATCGACTGGAGAAAAACATTGCTTGCTTGCTTTAAAACCGTTAACTTGGTCGAGCAATTCCTCCAAGTTTGATCCTCCATGAGCATTGTCCAGATTTCGTGTCCGCAAAGGGCTATATGAGCGACTATTTAATGAGCGTTTTTTAGACGGTTGGTTTGGTACGGGGCTAACTCTATTCGACCGGAGTTTTCTGCAGAGTCCAAAGTGTATTCAATGCGTCTCCGTTTTTCTCTCATGTGGTATCGTTTTCGGCTAAGATAAGGTATGTTGAGCGTTAGAGTCTTAATGGTATTAAAACCCTCAATGGGACATTGCCGCTACGCAGCTTATTGTTCATTCAGCACTTGCACAGTTATTAACTTCGCGGTTTCTAAGTCAAGTTACCATTTTTTTGTATTCATATATCCTGAGGCTAACACGATGATACTTATATGTCCAGGGAAACCGAGGAAATGTTTCTAGACCGGACCAGGAATCAAACTCAGCCATCTTCAAGGCCCTCGGAAGGTTCCGGCTGACGTTCTTCGTGTGGATTATTCTTGAGAGCTCTTCGCACGATGCTAGTGCTTCGTATAAGCAATGAATACTGCCAATAATCGACCTCTTACGCGCATTGCCAATGACCCTCTAGATCAGATTCGGTCAATACCAAACATGTTGCTACTAGAACGCAACATTATAATTCAGTTTGATCACTGGATACTGCATAAATATATGGTGGCTCAGATGAAACAATAAGGACTGTTAACATCAAAATGCTCGAGAAACTCCTTCTTATTATTTATTAATAATTAATGTATATGAGATTTTTGAAATACGGATGAAACCTTTTCAGAACGGAGAACTTGTTAGGGAATGCATATCGGCTACTGTTGATATAGTGTGCTCTAAGGAAAACTCCGTTACGTGGAAAAGCCACCTGTTTCTGAATCGACCGGCTTACAATCGATGAAAATACTGAATGCGATATGACACTTGAAAATCGAAGCAATTGTCGCGCTTAAAATCGATTGCTCTTCGTCGATGCTTTTTTTTATTATTGTGGCAAATTGCGGTAGATTTCCGAAGATTTTACTGTTTGGTGTGATAAAGGTTGATTTTATCTTGCTCCACAATCAACAATCACGTTTGTAGCTTTTGAAACAATTGAGTTATCAACAAAATATTAAACCGATTAAGAGAAATCGATCAATACAGTTTCGCCCCTATGATCCTAAGCGCGAGATATTTGTTTATCTGTTAATCGATTGTTTATCACCCACAAAAGTTAATTTGTGATAGGGTAAGGGAGGTATTTTGGACCACCAGTTCGACGGCTCATATTTTGGACCACTGAGTGCAAATTCCTCTTGGTGGTCCAAAATAAGAGCCTCGGTAAGGGTGGTCCAAAATACATCCTTTACCCTATTTCTCTGCACATTGCATTTTTCACAAAGAAAAGATCTAGGTATTTATATGCAAAAACGATCAATATTCGTGATGTAGCGACGCTCGTTATTAAGAAAATCAATATTACCTACGTGAGGAAAGTTAACCACCACTTATTCCAAATTTTGTTGACGAAAATGGAAGCACTGATACATTTATTTAATCCTGTAAAAAACAGTCGAAACAAACCTATTTGCATTTTTTTAAAACACTGTTCTTCAACACCATTTATTTATGTGAAAAATATATTTGGAATATTTCAAATGGAGATAATTGACCACCAATGCAGCAACGTGCTCAAATCTAAATTTCAGAAAGACACATCATTCGCTGGGACGGGACTTGCAAAGAGGAAAAAATGTAACTTCAGCTGCTGCCAGTCAACTGCTGTCACGAACTGTCAGGTGCAGCCAGCAGCTTTTTGTGTGAAAGTATTGGTATCAAAAATAAAATATTCCGCATGAATTTTGTTTTACGAAGACTTTTTCACTTAAACGAGTATTCCAAATCATCCGTTTAGCTTATTAATAATCAGTTATAAACGTGTGTTTTGTTCCCGGTATAAATATCCTCATGAAAATGAATTTACTAATTCATGAATTGCATACACTTTTATTGTGCTCAGAAAAATCCACCCGGGGCTTAGGTGAAACAGTCAAGAAAACAGTTGAAACTCGATGGTCAACTGTGATGAAAAGAAGAACAAGTGTTAAAACAAGGAAAAAGAAGCTGTGTTTGCCGGTCTCGTCTCAGATCATTCGTAAGATATTTTCTCTTCCCAGAAGTACATATCCGTGTGAATAACTCTCATCAATAATGAGAGCAGTAAAAAGTAACTGTTGATCTTCCGGAGACGAGCCAGCCTAGGGCTGAAAGTCGCCTTGATAAAGATACACACACAAAAATTGTTCAAACGCGGTTAGATAAATCGTTTTTTTTTTAACAACTTTCGTCATTCTGCAAAACTAAATGCCATTCTGAAAAAAAATGTATTTTACTTTGGTTATTTTGAAAATGTATAAAAAATATGTACCGAATATTTTCTGGTCCACCGCAAGAGGCCATTTTGAAATTTGGCCCGTGGCTTGAAAGGTTAGGCAGGCCTGTTCTAAAGATTTTTCTCAGAACAGAGGCCTAGAACAGGTTACTCCTATCAACCTTCGTATTTCGGATGGATTCACAATTTACAAAACCTATATTTAACACCGACCTTAATACTTAATACTTCTCCTCGCTACGGCACTGCAATTAGCGAGAGGGAAGAGCAAGCTCCTTCATCAGATCTCCCGAGTAAACGAAAATAGCTCAATTATATAACAGATATATAAGAGATAGCATTTCAGACGACAATATAAATATTTTGCTCTGAAATATCATGTGGATATCAAGTTATGTTATTTGTAAGTGTCATTAGTTTGTTCTTATCCATTGCATAGCTCGATATGTGTGTATGATGTTTCTGTGCAAATTTTTGATATTTTTGTCTGTTTTCTTTTACCCCTTATATAAATAGGCTTCTTTGTTCTGCCTGGTTTCGTCATGCTTCGTAATTTACTTGGGGCGAGATACTTAATTACCTGAGCCCTTTAACAGTTCTTGGATTCTTTGCTTGACCACCGAGAAACGAATTAATCCTTGACGATTAACTTCCCAGTATGGTGGCGATCCAATACCAACCAGACAGGCCAAAACAAAATCACCATCTTCTGTTACCGTGCTCGACTAACAAGACAATATAAAAACCTTAAGATTTGTAAAGTATTATCGAATGAGGTAACAATATAGTCAATTACTGGTTCCATCCTGCAGCATCCATAAATAAACTCATCCTATCCAAAAAAGAAAACAACTAACACACCCCTGAACACAACCGGCGAAATAAAATCGGGCAACCCGCATTTTGGGGCGAAAAACGGGCTTGCGGACCCGTCGGACCACAACCAAGCCACCAAAATATCTTCGAGTCCAACCTCCCCTTCGAGGAACGGGCCAAAGAACCCGTCGGACGCCACAAAGCCACGCTAAACCCAACCTCCGCTCCGGAAGACAGGCCATCGAACCCGTCAAACGCCATCCAAATCATAAAAAATATTCGAGTCCAATCCTCACTTCGAGGAACGGGCCGACAAACCCGGCGACCAACTGAGCGACACCACGTATTCGCCGTTGCCTCCATCCTGCCCCTCGTTCCGGGCCAGCCAATCCGTCGAACCCATTCCTCCGTTCCGGGCGTATCAACCCGTGGAACGCCGTCGAGCAAGTTGTGTCACCAGTGCATCTTCTTATGCAACATACACACCAGTCAAGCAGTTTGACGAACATTGACTCCGCCCCCAAGAAAACGCTTCGGTTGCTGCTTTGTTTGAACGTGTGTGAAGTTTTTCGAACAACCATTTGACAGTTGGCGGCTCGGTTGGAAAAAATTAAAACGGTTTGATTTTGGTTTGAGTTGTCGGGGGTGGAGTCAAGGTTCGCCGAACATGTTTGAGCATTTGTAGTGAAGTTGCACAAACCCCCTTATATTTTTTGATGGTTGGTGCTCAAGTTAGCGCTTCGTTCGTTCGTGTGTGATATTGTTGGTCGAATAAATTGATTGTTCGTGCCGCTGTTGGTAAAACTTGATGGATGTTGGAACAAACGAGAGGTGGAGTCAATGTTGGTCAAACTGCTTGACCGTGTGTACGTTCCATTAGTCGCATGAATACACCATCAGGTACCCAACGTCAGGATACGGTCGCACCGAAATTTAATCATCCGCAGAACTAACCCTACCAAAATGAACCCACAATAAACAAAGTAAAATGTATAAAAGAATCTTTTAAATTAACAACTCAGCCCTAGGTAGCATGCCAGTCCGTTGACTTTCTTATCTGGTCCACTTCTGCAAGGTTTATGTTCCGTGTGTTCCCCCTAGCAGGTGTCGTGCCGATCCTGAGAAATTAGGAGCATGGAGATCTAGTTGGGGGGACGTAAGGACGTCCACTCCGCAGGCGTACGGACGTCACAGGAGTTTGTTACAAAAGTCACAATGGTGGTTTGGAGTGTTGCCATCAAAACCAAAAACAAAGCAAAGCGGGTAGTAAGTTGAAGCAACGAATTAACCTCCAAAAACGCACTCGTCGATAAAACTGCAAAAAATGGTTCAATTGTAACTCGCAAGTTACGTGATTTTGAGCTACATCCAGCTTGTATCGTGCTTGTTTATCCAACAAATCCTTCTTTAAACTACTTTGTTGTCTAGCGTGTCTCGATTTACTTTGGATTCACAAAAGGATGCTTCTTAGCCTCTAAGAGGATGGAGAATGAAAATTCTGACCATTTTCCTAATGAGTGTGGTTGGCCGACCCAAAAACAAAAATAATTATCCTGCTAAACCCGAACCATACATTTTTCAGTTTCATGAATACGATAGAAAAATCGATAATACAATGCCTGAAAATTGATAAAACCGTATCCTTCCCGTATCCGTTTTCTTCATAACTGAACCCGTACTCGCTCCGATTCGGAGCTCGAATGTTGACCAACAACGTTAGCTGTTTCTGTACCACATCTTACGGACATTTCCATGAATATACTTCTCCGACCCCTCGATTGCAACGTGTAGCTGTGTCTTGCCCTTGGAGAGTCTATTTGTTGCACGAATTTCTCAATCAGCCAACGTATGTTGGCTTCTGATACACGGCTGCATCTCCAGCCCTAACCACAAGATGTTTTCGGATCCTTCGGTATTTCAAAGAACGAAATGCGATACGGTTGACACTCACCCGGTACTGGTGCCGAACAAAAATCTTGGCTAATCTTCATTCTGAATGCTTGCTGCGCAGAGTGCTATTCATTTTGCATTGAAATTGTTGAAATTAGCATAAGTCGAAGTTGGATTAGATTACTGCCTACGGTGCCGTGTGACGTCAAACTCAAACAAGGATATTCGCTGCGCATCCACAATAGCACTGGTAAGGCCTTTGGTTTGAATCAGAACGATTTTAAATGTGTTGCAATCCGAAAGCACTTATTTTTCGTTAATACTTTATTTATAAAGCATACGAATCTGTTTAGTCACAATAAATGCTACATTTCATGGCAAACGCACATAACTGCTGATCAGGTTGACTTGAACCAAAATTTGCATTTTACAGTCAAAATTGTATAAGTAGCTTCAAAGCAGTTTCTCAAATATGGAATCTCAACGAGTTATTCGAAAATTGCCTCCGCTAGTTTAGTTGACTTATTGAATTGTGAAAAGAAACAGTAAACGATTATTCAGCAACGAGTTTTGTTTCTCGGTTTCTTAGACTCCAGAAACAACAACACAAATAAAACAATTTTGAGAGTATTTCAAATATGATTTCTGGGCATTTCAAGTCGTATCCAGCCAGACGAATGACAAGGTCGCTTCAAGCATTTATTCGATTTTAATTCGTCTGATGTGCATTCCATCGGCCGTTTATAAAAATAAAATATCTGACGTTCTGAATATAAGTAAATATAATTTTGAATACTATTTGTTATCGAAACATTTATCGAAAAATAATGTGTTAGGTACAAATTATTTCTTTTCACAAACGATCGTTACGAGAAATGGAATGGAATTATTATGATTGAGTTGCAAAAGTTATACATGGAATCATACCAACGCATCATTCCCCTAGAATGGCCAAGTATGAATCTTGAAATATTCCATCATAGTTGTGTAAAGATTTATTTGCTGCGAAGTCCTATGTTTCAATCAACAAACACACTTCATCCCACATCGAGTCAGAACAGTTAAACCAGATCACGCTATCATAACAACCATTTCTTGATTGAGCTCAATTAACTAAATTGGTTTCCACTTGTTCTTCCTATCCCTCTTACAGGCAGCGAGCATCGACCGCTACGCGCACAATATGACAGCCGCCAAAGTGCTGCAGTGAGTAATAAAAGCGATTCCCCTGACAGTTTTCTACGGAACCAAAATAGAACGCGACAGTGCGCAATGAGTCTGGTGAAGCCAAACGTCCCGGAGGGCTTTGCCACCATCCGCACGCGAGGCCTCACCCGAAGTACCAGCCGCGTCGAACAGGTGACACACTCTCGTCGAACCTCCAGCTCAACCATAAAGCCGTCCAGTTCTGGACCACTGTACGAAAACAATGGCCACTCGTTAGCTTATAAAAGTTCATCTGCAACTTTGATTTGTGTTCCACCACCGGTTCCTCCGAGAACCAGCTCGGAGCTATCATCGGCGAGAAACCAACCAAGGGAAGCTGACGACAAAGAGAACTCAAACAATCCCTATCGCAATGACGATGACGTCTTCTGTACAGCTGCCCTTACGTACGAAACTTTCAAACCACTCAAAAGTCCCACCATAAAAGAGGATGACTCGAGCGACTACATCAGTTTGATGCAATCATCGGAATGCATCGACCGATTGAACTACGACTTCGAACTTCCTCCCTTGAAGAGTCCGCAATACATCACCGAGCTCAAGCTAATCCAATCGAAGGCAATCGAAAGTGGAACCCTATTCTCTAGACCGGATAGCCCTCCTTATGGCAAGATTCGCAACAGCTACCGCTCGTCAACTCCAGAGAGCGTTGATAACTGCTCGTCTGGATCTTCCACCTACTCCAACCCCATCAACAGCGGAAAGAGTACCAGCTTGAGCGGATTCCTCGGCCCAGACGAACCCAACAAGCCGCTACTTAACAACAAATCGACAACGCTCCAATACCGAAAGTCCTATTCGAGCTCCCGCTCGGAAATAATCTACGAAGAGCCAAAGAAATTCGTCACCTTGGGTAGTCAGTCCAGCGACACGGACTCCGGCTACGATGGGGGACCCGGGAGCTACCCAAAAATCCACAAAAGCGCTGAACTGCTAAACGTCCTGGACTCGGAGCGCCCACAGCTGACGCGCGGCTTTTCCACGATGCAACACTCACGTGTCGGTGGTTCGTCCTCCTCCGGCTATCCCCCGAAATCCGCTGTCGGCGAAAGTAAATCCACCTCTTCGCTGAACGAGGCCCACCTTGGATCATCAACATCATCGGCATCGTCCTACAAACCGGAACAGCAGCTACTGAACCAAAAGGTCGGTAGCCAGACCACTCTCCGGAGTAAGCCCATTATTCCGTGGTACGAGTTGGCCCTCCGGAAGGATCACCGCCAGAGCTGTCCGCCGTTGCAGGTAGGTTTTTTTATTTGATTCTTCTCATTAATATGGAACCGATTGAATGGACGCACTTGGAAAGTGGATACAAAGAACGATAAAGAGATTTATTTTTGTACCCGGCTGCTGTGTAATATCGAGAGATGTATGCAAATTGCATTTCAAGTGCCTAACGAAAACAAGTGCTTCAGTCGGTTTTGTTCTGTTGGAGATCGTATTCTATATTTTCATTCTTATGTCATAGCTCATTCTTTATTTAAAAACCGAGAATAACGTACCAACAAGAAGTTAAGCAAAGAAAAGCAAAAATAATAATATTAATACCGTCTGTTTTAGCAAAGCCTGAATTGGTATTGCAAAGTATTTGATCCTGTTTGATGTTGTTCGTATGAACAAAAATAAAATCGAGCCCTCGTTCACTGAATTACTTGAAAATAGGGAGAAGAGTTTTTTATTTCAAAGGAATGATATGGTTATTTCTTCGTCTTGTTGTTAACCATAATTTGCATTTTATTTGAGAGCATGGATTACACCCTTCAGATAGTTTCCTCTTTTATATTATTATTCTAATCAACTGGTTTGAGGTAGTGTTGTTAATTCTCATTCTCAGTGAGTGAGGTTTATAGATTTGTAGAACAATACAAAACGAACAAATCGTACTCAGCAAGTAGAGTAGGTTAGGCGCTTCAAAACTAGGCACTTACAGTACGCTAATATATGAAAAAAAGTATGAGTGGTGAACAATTCGAATAACCTTGGCTCGAAAATCAATACGGTCTCATCAGACCTATTGAACTTCAAACATTACGCTTCAGTCGATTGGCTGTTTACTTTAGAATTGCTTCCAACTGGCAAAACCTAATCAGTCTACAAGGACTTTATCTTGTCCTAAAATTATTGTAATTATCATCGCTATCCATTACCGAGCAGCCTTAAGCCGCCATAACTCGTCAGTCACGACTCGTTGCGATAATGACTATTATCTACTTTAATTATATTAGCAAATGACAGACTCAACTTAATCCAATCGCATATGTGTTTTGCCAACTACCAGCCACGACGGACCCTACTCACAACTCGTCTGCCGTCCTGCAAACATCTCTAATGAAGCATAATTAAGAGAACGCGGGGTATTAACGTCAGGTGTTTGTGTAAATATTAAAGCGACATCCAAGTCACGCCATCTACCGACCATCATCGGCCAGAGTCTGCAGACAACCGCGAGCTGACCGACCGTATTTGGATCGGTTCCATGTTCGGGTAGGCGTCAAAAATCTAACGACTTGCCGTCGCTGCTGGTCCGGCACCTTCCAGTCCGACAGAAGTGCAAAGCGGTCTCCAGCCGGCAACTGGCTGGCAATGAATTATTGGCAGTGGCTGATTTTCTACTCGCCTCAGTCACATCCAGGCGCTATAGTATATGCGCAAAATAGCCAGCAAGAGTTAACCGCCAGAAATTTGTATGGCGAAAGTCATCTAACGCGGGTTTTCTCAAAATAAGAAACTTTTCATGAAAAACTATTTGGTACCGATTATGTAGGAAGGTGTCCGCTACCATGCCCACCAAATATTTTTTTGATGAAAGTGTTTAATTTTGAGAAATCGAACCTTAGATGCCTTTCGCCATACTGATTTCAGAAAGTTAACTCCTAGTGTGCCGCTGTAAGCACGCTCAAAGCAGGCGATTCATTTGTATATGCTTTCGATTGGATTATTGAATCAACACGGGTCCGATGTTCGCGGTAAGCCACAAAGGGTTTTGGCAAACATCTCATTAGAGCTGAGAAATGGGGAGCAGGATCTATTTCGGGAACTGTTTTGCGTGGCCCAGTTGAGGCGGTGTGGCGTGTCTTAAATCCGACATTGCGACCACATATGTGACACTGCGGCCCTGCTTGGTTGGTTGTGGCGGCGGCGCTCTGATGAAAAGCATCTGGTGTTACGCGGCGACGCGTTTGCAAAAGATGCGGGTCTTGACTCGTTAAAGGTATGCGGTATGGGATTTTTGGTGTCAAAAAGTAGCGGAGCAAGCACAAATTTGGGTAGTTTTTAATGATTCGTGTCAACCGAAGACCAAAGACGTCGCAACGTTGCATTATTGGCATTTGGCTATTTCGACACTACCGCAATATTAGGACATACCACAACGATAGGACGTTTTCTCATATATGGTTTCATACCGCGAGCAAACATAAAAAAACCATAAAAATTTGTATTGTTTAATAATTAATATTGAGCGTCTTAGGGGAAAATGTTACAAGGTTATTCCATTTACTTTTGTCGAGTCGATAACAAAACACTGAAGAAGTTTTCAAGTAGAAAACGAAATACGTATCTGTTGACACAAGAGTGAATATAGTGGAGGTAAATGGAAAAGTGAAGTATTTTAACCTTGTTTGTGTTTCAAAATTGTGTAATTTTTCAAGTATGATGAATCGAAGCAAAACATTGGAAAGAGATGAGTTTTACTTTATCATTTAGTACATTAGATGTACTTTGTGATGTGATAAAAAATTCCAGAGATCGTGTAAATTGTGTAATTTGTCGTGTAAATGCTGCACAAATAAAAAATGTCTTTCCTTCCCGGAAGAGGGCCACAACGAACTCCACCCATTGCAATATTTGCGATCGTACCGTGCACTTGAAGTGCGCTGACATGAAAACTACTGGCGGAATTAAGCTGGGGCACGATTGGGTACATGACCCACCAAATCTAATATCTTTCCTGGATTTTATTCGTACATATCTGGGTGCTGCGGATAGAGCCGCTTTTGTGCTCTCAAGCGAGTAGCGGGATATATTGAAATCAATCCCACAAGCAAAATTATTTTGCAGTTACTTGACTGTCAAACATTTCCCGCTCTTCGAATTTCTCTTTCCATGCTGCATGAAGGAGCACAAATGCGCAAGACTCTACATGACTTTACGAAGGTTTACATACATTCCTGCTCCAAACAGCTGCATAATCTCGTGAAATCTCGTAACGAGTGCATTTTAGTTGCATTCCTACTAATTTTCTACTCGAAATATAATGTGAATATATTTGTTAAAAAGAATGCAAAACTCAAACTAAGTTTATTTTTATTTTTTCCCCAAATAATAACAATACTTCTCAATATAAGATCTAAAACGAACATGACCACAACCTTCAATGTTTGGCTCCGGAACAATAAACAATTTTGGCTTCTCTTTGACAACCAAATCGATTCTATCCGCACCCCCCAGGTACATATACGCTAAAATAGCTCTGAACTGCTTTTCTTAACCGTCTAAGACGAGTTTAGTATTCTCCATTTAATTCCACCAATTATTTTGATATCTGTGCAGATACTACACAGTTGTGGTCGAAATACGTATCTGCAAAGATATCAAAATAATTGGTGGAATTAAATGAAGAGTACTAAACTCGTCTTAGACGGTTGAATACATTCCACTAAAAAGAGCTTAAAATAATTTTTCTGCTTTTCTTAGATTTCCTTAAAGTTATTTCCGAAAGAATTGTTGGAAAAATATTGGAATTTCTTTGGAAATTCTGATAAGAATTTCTCCGAAAATTCCAATGGAAATTCTTTAGTAAATTCCTGTTAGAATTTCTTCGAAAATTACTTTAGCGATTCCTTTTTTTTTGCAAAAATCGGCACCAACATTTCAAAAGGATGAAACTGCTTTTGTAAACAAGAGCTTCTCACGTCGCTGGTGGGCTAATTTAAGCCCACTCAAGCAATCCGCCACCATTGATAGAAGCAGTGAATTCTCCTCTTTCATATAATGGCGCTAGATTGCGTGGATGGGCACAAATTATCCTACCAGCGAATTAAGTAGCTCTTGTTCACAAAAGCAGTTTTGCCCTTATGAAATGTTGGTGCCAAAATCTTTCAGGTTTTGCTTTGGTAATTTGTTCGAGAATTAGTTCTGAAATTTCTCCAGGAATTTCTTCGATAATTTCTTCAGAAATTCTTTTTCACTCCAGGAATTCCCTCCAGTAATAATTTAGAAAATTACGCCATTTTCCTTTTGCCATTCCTCCAGGGATTCCTAAGAAAAATCCTCTGAAAAGGCCTTTGTAAATTCATTCGAATATTCCTTTAGAACTTCCTTTCGTTTTAAGTAAAACCATACAAAATTACTTCTGAAATTGCTGCAGGAATTATTCTGGAATTTTGTTGGAAGATTTTTGTCCGGAAATTTATTAAAGAATTAAATGGAAAATCCTAAAGGAATTATCGGAAGTGTTCTGACGGAAATGTCAAATGAATTTCCAAAGCTTTCCGACGGAATTATTGAAGTAATTTCTGAAAGATTTCTAAAAGAATCTATGAATGAATTTCTGATTTCCAGAAGAATTTCTGAAGGAATCTCCGAAAGTCTTGAGGACTTTTTATTTAAATTTTCGGAGGAATATCCGAAGGAAATCTTGAAGAAATTTTTGTAAGAATTCTTGGGTGAAATTCTGAAGATATTCCTGGAAAGAATTTCGTAGAAATTCCAAGAAATTCATCCTAGAGTTTTGGAAGGGGATTCTTAAGGAAACACTGGAAGAATTTGTGAGAAAACATCCTGAAATAATTCCTGATGCAATTCATTAAAACAATTGATAGATTTGAAAATAATTACAGCAGAAATTCCTTAAGCAATTTCTAAAGGAATTCATAAAGAAAAAGCAACCCGTCAGCCTCACGAGCTCCCGAGTAAGTAAAAATGGCATACGCGCAACTCCCAAAGGAGACCATTTACCGCGATTATGGGTTGCCCGACCCATAAGACCCTTAAGGAAAGCGTTAAAGTTTTCCCAAATGACTGGGCTGGCAAGGGAGCATGGGGCTTTACAACTATAAGCCGCTTAATAAAAAAAATCCGTTTTCGGAATGATGATCTCCGCCGACGACGAGATTATTGCCTTCGCGGCCGTTTTCATCACTGGAACTCGACTCCAAAACACTTCGAACAACCTCGTCCGAATGGTAAGCTGTCTCTGGTTGGGATCGGGTCAACCAAGACAGGATTTCTCCCATTCGAATAGCTGTTCAAACACTTTCTAGCTGCAGTGTAACCATTCATTGAAAGCAGTTCAAAATCAGTTCAACCATTTAAAAAGGAAAAAAAACTTCCTTTTTAATTTCAGTTCATCTATTCTTCTCTTCTTTATCGACTACATACTATTATAGGCCTAATATGATTATTCCATCTGTGCTTTCCTGTGCGATGAATTAATATGCGTTACGACTAATGGTAACTGGCGATGTGTAAATTAACTTTACCGACTACCGACGCATAAGCGAGACGAGCGGTAGGGCTAACTAAACGGTGACCACTCTAGCGGTTTAACTTGGGGGCCATCCACAAAGTTTTAATACAAAAAGTGTGAGACGTACTTTATGGACCTTCCCTTAGGCTTGGGGCATACTTCACCAAGCACTTGGAAAAAGATGGAGAGTAAATCGCCTAACTATTGGCCGTCGTCGCCACGTGTTCGACACGCGGCCTTTCAACTCCTGCGGACTCTGAAGATTCTGCTGCTGCGGTTCGACAATCATTCGATGGATGCCGTCGTGCTTCACGCCATCGACGCCTCCACTGCGTGGCTCGGTGCATTTCTCGTTGTCGCGCGCAGTGGTCGCGGCGGTTGCCTTAGTTGGTGTAGGGGTTATCGTTCGTACCTTGCACGCGGGGGTCGCTGGTTCGATTCCGGATCCAGAAAACCTTTTACACAGTTGTCTCCGGTTCACGACCGGAACGTTGATCGACTTCCTTAGCTACTTCTCTCGGTTAGCTCACAGCTTGTTGCTTTAGCCCTGCCTAGGGCACGGAAAATATCGTTCGTTGCCCTTGTCGATGCCTGTTCTCGCACGGTGGTTTGGCTAACGACTTTCCCTTTGGCGCCAGTAATAACTCATCTACTCCCTAATGCAGATAATGAACAAGTGAACCAATGAACTTATCAACTCTAATATTCCACGTGAGTGAGTTCAAAAATGACCCTCAACGAGAGTGGTCTCTATACAAGGGGTAGTTTAATTCAGCTTCATCTGTTGTACAACTTTGGTTAATTAAAAATTCAAATAGTCGTGGTACTGCCATAAAATTCATAAAAAAGACCGTCTAAGACGAATTAAGTACTCTCCAATACTCTCTCCAGTACTCTGGAGAGTACTTATTTCGTCTTAGACGGTTAAATACATTTCACTAAAAGAGCTTTATGTATTTTTCCATAAAAAAGAGTTCTACTAAACAAATTTTGGAAGGTTCTCCTTGAACTATTTCCATAGGTACTTATTCCTAAAACAATTTCCGTAGATATTCCTAAAGGAATTCCTGAAGTATTTCCCATAGGCATTTCCGAAGATTTTTCGAAAGGAATTTCTAAAAGAAATCGTAGAGGAATTTTCGAACGAAATTTCCAAATTAAGTTCTGATGAAATTTCCGACATTCTTAAATTTCTGCAAGAATTTCTTTGGACATATCTCCAAGAACTCTTTCGTAATTTTGAGGAATTTCTTTTAAAAACCCTCCGCAAATTATGTACTTCGGAGTTAAATTTAATTTTTTTTTTTTGGAAATCCCTCATAATATTCTTTTGAAAATTCAAAAAAGGATTTATAAGAAAATTTCGAAAGATCCTTTTTGAAAATTTTTTACAGTACCAACAGAAACATTATTTTAGTATCACCTTTAGAAATTCCTTAAGGATTTTTGAAAGGAATTTCACATCGGAATTTGTGGAGAAATTTGCAAAGACCTTTCGAGAGGTTTTACGAAAGAATCCCTGGAGGAATATTAAAATGAACTACAGGAGGAATTTTAATAATAGTTTCAGAAGGAGTTCCCGAAAGAATTTCTGGACGATTTTCTGGAGCAATTTTAAAATTTCTTGGAGAAATTCCCAAATGAATTTCCAAAAAAAGATATCCTGGAATGTTTCCGAATGTAGGGAAAACAGGAGAAAAAAAACAAAAATTTCGGGATTGATGTCGATCCATCATCTTTTTTTTGTCTATTGTATTTATTTGACAGGCTCAGGCGTGTATAACACTTAACGGAGCCGAGACTCTTGATGATATTTACAATCGATATCATCTTATTATCAACAGTTAGTAAGGGAAAGGGACAAATACCAAGATACTGATCCATCATCATACTTCTTCGGATATTAATGAGAATTTTTGAGGAATTCACTTCAGGAGATGCTTCGGAAATTTCTTCAGTAATCATTTAGGTGATATTTCATGAATTTATCAAATGTTTGCATGGAAAATCCTACCACTGAAATCAATTCAGTTTGTTGCCCAGACATTTTTTCAGGCATACCTTCGAATACTCGTTTAGGAATTCCATAATGAATTTTTTCCCTCTCCTCAAGGTATTTCTTCAAAAATCCCTCGCAAATAAATCTAGAAATACCTTCAAAATTCCTTAAGAAATTCTTTCGAAAATTTCATTAAATAGATTGAGCTTGAGCTTGAGCTTGAGCTTGAGCTTGATTGACTGCTCGTAGTTGCTACTCCATTATGACTAGATCAGCTGTTCTTGCACAGGGAACCAACAGATGTTTGCTTGGGACTAGCACACATCTTCAATGTACAAGTACTGGTAATCTCATTTGTTAGGTCATACTGGCGCCTGCCACGTCAGAATACAAGTCAATGTAGGGAAGGGGGAGGAAATGATGATGCAATCACTCGCCCACTGCAAGCCGAATATACTACTGCTCTTGAGTTCATGCGGAATTTGTTGGAATTTCTGGGTTAGGTTGGAGAGGCAGAGGTCCGTCTTGGTTAACGAGCTGCCAATGTGATAGATAGGAGAACGTAACTGATGGAATTTCTAATTGGATGTAGGAAACGAGCTCTATAGTTCATTTCCAATTCTAGCAGATTTCTGTTAGAATACTCAAGTTGAAGGTATAGTAATAGAAACGGTATGGAAGTCCATTTCCAGTTCTAGCGATTGCTAGAACATGAGAAATTAAGAGAAAGATACAAAGTAGGAGAATGGAACGGACCTGGGATTGAACCCACGACCTCCTGCGTATGAGGCAGAAGCAGTAGCCATATGACTACAAAGCCCGCTACAGTTTCGAAAATTTCATTAAAAAGATGTCTAAAAAATTTTTTTGACCCCTTTCGGAATTTCCTCCAGGAATTCCTTTAACAATACTTTCAGAAATTTCTATGGGTGTTCCATAATCGGAAATTCCATACCATCGGCTTCCGTAATTCCGCTGGAATTTCTTTCAGGAATTTCTGAACGAATTCCTGAAGGAATTTTCGAAATTCTTGGATTTCTCTGTGAATTCTTCCAAGAATTTCGTCGGTATTTCCTTCAAGGATCCTTTCAGCAAGTTCTCAGGAAATTACTAAAGAGATAGTTCAAGATTTTTTTTAAAGCACAAGATACTCCTTCAAAAAGTCCTATGAAAAAATCTTAAGGAATAATTACGTCTTGAGAATTTCTTCAGAAATTCCTTCTGAGATTTCTTCGAAAATGCTTTGAAAAATCTTTTAGAAATTACTTCGGAAATTGCTTTGGAAAGTTGGTCGCAACTCCTACGGAAAATTGTTCGGAAATACTTACAGAACTTGCTTAGGAAAAATCTTGCGAATTTCCCTTAGGAGAATTTCTTCGAAAATCTCTTAATAATTTATTTTGGAAAAGGATTTCGAAAATGTCTGCGGAAATCAGTTTAGGAATTTCTTTGAACTATTTCTCGGACATTTTTTTCCGGAATCTTCTCTGGAATTCATTCAGAAATTCTTTGAGGATGATTCAAACATTAATTTAACAGTTTTTTCTTAAATTTCATCTGAAGATTATTTTGAATTTTTTTTAAAAACTCTTCTAAATTATTTTACTTTTTAATAAATTCTTAGAAAAATTCTTCCAACAAAATTTCCGAAATAGTTCCTGCAGGAATTTTGAAAGAAATTTCATTAGGTTTTACTTAAAGAATTTCCGAAGGATATCCTGGAAGAAGTTTTTAGATATTTACGAAGAAATTTTTAAAGGCATTTAAAAAGAAATTCTGAATCTCCAAATGAATTTCTAAAAAAATCTCTGAAGAAATTTCTGAAAGAATTTCTGAAGAAATTTTCGAAGTTTTTCAAAAAAAAATCGTGATGATTTTGAAAAGAAATTTCTGGATTTATCTCCGAAATAATTTCCATAGGATTTTTTTGAAAAAATTCCTAGAGTAAATTCCGAAAAAAAAAACGAAAAAATTCTTGGACAAATTTAATGTCGGAAATCCAATTTGTTCGGAAATTCCTAAGAAAATTCCTGACATTTTGTTCTAGAGTTGGGGAAAGGATTTTAGTCGGAAATTCTGGAGGAATTACTGAATAAATTCCCGATGGTATCTGAAATATTTTTTGAATTGGAAGTTTTGGAAAAGAAAATTTTTAGAAGAATTTCTGTGGACGTTTTTGAAAAATTAGACAAATTAGTTTAATAAAAAAAATTGTAATATTTACACCCTTAATTTTTAACCGGGATCTAAACAATTTGTTCAACTTTTACCGAATTTCGCCAAGTTGAGCCTCAGCAAACATGTATTTCGCCGAGATATCTGTCAAAGTTGCTGAAAATCAGCAAATAATTTTCCAAAACCCAGCTAACAAACCTCATTTTTGATAGGATATCAGTTTTTTATTTTACTGGGCACACGGCTGTGTGGATTTTGCTGAGCTGCAGAAATAAAAACTGAGTAGGGGGAATTACGGCTTTGGCAGGTTTTGTTCTATTATTGGCAGGGGTTTTTTATGACTGACTAGGCTCAAATTTGGCGTAAACGTTCTTTGCATATCAAAGAATATTGTGGCCAAATTTCATAAAATTCGGTCGACAAAAACCCCCCTGCTAATAATAGAACAAAACCTGCCAAAGCCGTCTTTCCCCCTATGTAAAATTGACTGAATTTTTTTTCAATTGATTTATTGCTTGACTTATTAACGCCTCCAATTGTAGTTCTATTTAACATGCAGGAATATTTTTCTTTCATTTTCCTTTCAAAGCCATTATTTTGTATTTTTGACGTTGGGCAACGTCTTACCCGAAGGTACTAGGTGTCAAATCAGAATCTAAAATTGGGGACCATCAAATCTTGTAAGATTTTGAACGTAAAAAGAGCCTTTATTATTTGATGGATTTTCGAGATTTATATATCAATCGACTCCGCAACTCTCCAGCAATTTGTCAATTTCAATGAAATTTTTGATAAGAAAATTATTTTGAGCTTCACCTGTCATAAGACGAGTTTATACAATCCCATTGAATTCCACCACTTAATTGTATCTTGACAGATACGTATTTCGACCTCAACAGTAAGGCCGTCTTCAGTGTCTCGTACTTGACTCGACGAGTCGAGACGAGACACTGAAGACGGCCTTACTGTTGAGGTCGAAATACGTATCTGTCAAGATACAATTAAGTGGTGGAATTCAATGGGATTGTATAAACTCGTCTTATGACAGGTGAAATTTTTGATTATTTACGATAAAATATTGAAAATTTCAGTTCTTGTCCTACTCAGTAAAAATATCAGAACCAACCAATCCCATTCATGCATTCCCAACACGGACATCAGAATTATGTAAGTTGTTTATTCGTTGAAACTTTTCTTCAAATCTATTTCATAACAATCCCAATACCTCTCAATCTGCAACAATAACAACGTTCATTTGGCTCACGTTTTGACAGTTCTCAATGCTCGATTGGCTCACAATGGCCGCTTTCGCATATCTCTCATTATAGGATCCCTAATTACGACCTACTGTTTCATTTTCTCCGGATTTAAAAAGGCACATGATTCACGCTCGCGCGTCATTTCTTTACGATGATCCTTGGTGAGAACACAGAACGATGGCATCGAAGGCGGTGGTTTCTGCATCTGCAGCAGTTAAGCGGCAAACTATCGATTGGGTATCGTCGGCGTCAGCGGCACTGTAGTGCACTTGTCTTGCATGATTCTGGATCTGTTTTTTTTTTGCAGGACCAATAAATTGGTTCTTTTCAGGACCACCATTTTATACAACGGGAAGGTTGATGTGTGAAGAATTTTATTTTCATTTTACCTCATATTTTTCCGTTTCTAGCAGCTTTAAAAAGTTGCCCGCTAGACTGGTTTATAACTATTTCATTTATATCAACTACATCGTAATTTTTACTGATACATTTCTACCTCAACTGTAAGCCCTTCTTTAGTGTCTCGTACTTGAAATCGAGTGCGGTCGAAATACGTATTTGTAGGGATTACAACGAGGAGGAATAAAATAGAATAGTACTGAACTCGTCTTATGATAGATGATTCAATAACCAAATAGATTTGTTATGTTTTGGATTTGAAAATCATTGAAAGTGACTTTGCCACCGTAAAGCTGGTTTACCATGGTCACAATGTCAACTACAGGCAAATCCTGACCCACCGAATACCTTTTCCAATATCCAACTCCGTACTAAATCAACACTTCCTTCACCTCCCAAGTTACGGTGAAGATGGACGTATCCTGAAGTAGTAATCCCCATGATTTTGTGATTTTTGTTCTTGATTGAAATCAAGGACCACACCCACATTGATTTCTGATAGCAATCTGGATAGGGATTCCAAAAGAAAAACATGAGTGTCCAATCTACGAAGTGTACCGTAACTATGCTATGCAATTCTATGCTATTAAAATCATTGAAAATGGCTTCTGTCCCAATGCAAAAACGTTTTCAATATTTAGATCCCTGAACCTAACATAACAGTTCGAAGTTCATATAGCTCCCCTTATTTTGTTAGCGCATACCCTTAGCCTGATTCACATTTGTTGCGGAAGGACCGGATTGCGAGGAGATTCAAACATTTTATATTGCCGTGAGTGGCGTCGATTTGCGCCAGTAGCAGTCCCACGAGCTAGGCGACAATCTGAACTGCAAAATGTGTATAAACATGATGGTTAATTAATGCTACAAGCGATCAAGTGTATTTATAAATGCAGTGAAAATGGGATCATTTCCAGAGCCATAAAACTGTTACTTAATTGCGCAAAGTGCCACTCGCGGTCGCGAGAAGAAGTAGCGGAGAAATTACGGTAATCTGATATTTTATACAAGTTAGTATTGCTGCAGTTCGGAGAGTGACATATCGTTCAAATTAACTATTTGAATGCATTCGTGTCTCTGTTTTTTTTTTGGTTTTCTTTCCAAACAATAATGATTGAAATCCGAACGACTAATTCCCGAGAAACCTTTCAAACCAAACACGGAACATTTGGAGTTCCACGAATAAACAGCGAAAGTCACGATCCCGGGCATCAATTACCTCCCAATAACACAATCGAAACATAATCCGGTAATCGCGCAACGATCAACAAACAAACGATTTAGACGGACCCCCTGTCACTTGGAATGGGTGGAAGGGGGGCATCTCTCGCCTCGATTCCGATAATTTAGATTTGTTTTCTTAACATGATCTGCCTGCATCATCGTGCACACGGCTGCGGCTGTCTTCGTTGACGGTTGCGATCGTCCCCATCGTCTGTCAGTCAGGTCTCTACGGAGGTTGTAGCGGGATGCAGAGGCCACATTCATATTCGATGGGGGAAGTAATATAAAACGTGCTTCTGGACAAAACGGAAATTTGACATTTATTTTCTATTTAAGATATACTTTGCACTTAATACTTTCAATAATTTATTTGCATCACAATCATGAAGAAGCCGATTTCTCCATCAATTTCTCATACATTTTTCAAATTTACATTGGCTGTCAATCACTTGATCAACTGGTCATAATGCCATATTGGTTCATCGCCTTCCACAGTAAACAAGACACCCAGAAACGCCAAAACTGCCGCTGACGACGAACGAGTGGAATAACAATAAATTAAACACGCTAGACTGACTTTTCTCCTTCTCCAGAAATGGGATTCGGTTTGACGATGGCAACGCGACGCTTATGGGGAATAAAGAGATGATTGTTTTTGTGGCCGCGCAAAGCAAACATATGTTTGTGGCTATGTGGAGTTTAAACATCGCCCTTGGGACGTGGCCAAGGACCAAACGTATCTGAACACAGGCAACTTTTGACGTAGACAGACGACGATTGTGGACGATGCGATGGATTCGGCTCAGATAGACCCAGAGGGAGAACGGAATATGACCAATTACGCATATTTGTTTACATTTGGTCGGATGTATGAGGTTTGTATTTCAGTTGAAGACATCTTGATTCGGATGAGCATTTGAGCATGTCCCGAGAGTGTGACCATCGAATAACCGCACCGTTGAACAATTGCAAGTTTGGTACAACACGCTAGACGGTTAAGATTGTCTGTGCATGTAAGTGCGTAAGTAATAATAACTAAGTTGAAGTCGACAAGATCTGTTTATAAACTCAAAAGTACAACGAAAATAGTGTGCTTGCTCAAAGAGGCAGATCTTTTAACTAGTAATGCAAATTATTACTTGGATATTTTTGTTTCAATATTGAACGTGCGTCAACGCATGAGGACAACATTGGGAATCGATTAAATATTTCACATTCCATCGGCAGCATTATTTTGCCCGGGAACGTCCAGGAAATTACTCTAATTGGTTGATAATTGTCCCACACAACTCGGATCGTTATCACGCACGTAGGTAAGCACTCAATCACTCGCTCATTTATTCGCAGCTTATTAGTTCGCGTGTAAGCAATTTAGCCGCTCCCGCTCGGTAATTGACCAATTTCGCATATCCAGCAGGGCGGCCGGAGCGATCACTTGACTAAGCGGATAAAAGGCCACCACCGTTGTTGCTCCATAAACTAACAACCTACAGGCTTCTGGGTCACTTTAGATTGCATGCAAAAATCCCGTCCCTCACGTCATCAGCCAGCGGTGCATCATCGACGTTCGTTCACATTTCAGAATTCACGCGCGCGCGCTCACTTCAAAGGAAAGGACTCGATCTCCGCCAATAATGCCGGTACCGATGCCGCGCAAAAGACGATAGATGATCGTCGCCGGTTGCCTTCAACCGGGTGGTGGATTAGCGCGCATTTTTTTCCGTTAGTTCCCTCCAGGTTGCTGATGGTTCAATGTCTTTCGGTCATTTGTCATTGCGAAAGCGAAATGCATCGAAAATAAATTCAAACGTCGTCGGTGTTTTCAAAACACATTAATTTCCATTGAATCGAGCTTTTATACAAAGTTATGCATTATGCCGCGCGCGATCGAAGTCAGCGGCGGCGGTGGCCATGTCTTTCGAAGGAGAATGCAAAGGTACTTTACGCGGAAACAATCGGAAAGAAAGATTTTGTGCAATTCGTGCTCGGTGGTGAGAAGCGCTGTTGGCTTATCATTAATTTTGGACCTCACACTGCGGTACGAAGATCGGTTTTGTTTCTCCCAGCAAGGAAATTTTCTGAAATCGATTTCCTGCCAACTGTTTTTTCATTCCTTCAGTTTTCTTCTCCCACAGCAATCGTGTTAATAAGGTGCCAACTGGGACACAGATTAGACCCATTCGGTTCCGGAACCATCTGCTCTCATTGACAACTACTTAGGACGGATCTAGTTGGCCTTTTTTCCATGCCGGGTAGTGCCCGTTACCGAGCAGCAACATCTTGCCGCTGCTAATCGTGAGAAAGGAAACGATAAAAATAATAACTTTTTCGAAGGTTCTCCGCTCATTTTCTCCGTCCCTGACATTGCGCTACGCTTGATGAGTCTCTCACCAATATGGCATAGGGGATGGTGGTCTAATATGCGTTGCTTAAGAATTCTGTATTTTTTAACAATAGTAATTGTTATGCAAATTGAAAACAATGCTGATCAAATATTTGTATATTATATTCGAATAAGAAAATGTATTTTTTTTGCAATTCCTGATCATAATATCTGGCTTACAGTTCGTCTTTGAGTGATAAAACGGCATACTTTTCCATACCAACGAAATGGATGTTTTGATGGTCATTATGCAACTCAACTCGTTGCAAAACTCATTTTTTTCCAGACTATTATAAAGTTTTTGCATTTCAGTCATGCTGAAATTTTATTTTTTTTTAATTTGATCGATCGATTCGAAATTTTTGGTTATAATATGGATTTGACATAAAATTCTTATTTCGCGATTTTCAAAAAATAATCTAAAACCTTTCAAGATAAATTAAATGGGGTAGTTCGCCAAATGTTAAACGCCTGATTCTGGTGCCTATTGTTGAACACACTTGCATTTTTTATGGGTATTCAACAATAGGCAAGAATTTTAACCCTCAACATTTGACGATTCATTTTTCAACTTTATTTTTATTTCAATAGGGGAAATTACGGTTTTGGCAGGGTTGGTTCTATTATTGTCAGGGGGGTTTTCTATAACCAATTATGCTCAAATTTGGCCTAAACATTCTTTGCATATCAAAGAATGTTGTGGCCGAATTTCATAAATTTTGTTTAACAAAAACCCCCCTTACAATAATAGAACAAAACCTGCATTCCCCTACATATTTATATTTCATTTTTTCCCCAGTGGAACACTCGAAGATTAACAGATCCTTGATATTTTTAATGTGTATGGCAGCCTTATATCATTGACATAGAGATCAATAAAATGATTCTAAATTTATTTTAAAATCGAAATGTCATGATAATTAAATCAGCATATCGTTATTAATTAATCAATAACATAAACTTATATGACCGTCTTTAGTTTTTTGTTATCATTGGATATTAATGCGCATTAGACATTCATCGCCAATCAAACAAATCATAAAACTATATGAGTTTCGGGGAAGAAACGAAATTTGCTCTGACTTGGTGGTGTGGTGCGTTTCAGGACCCTGCCTCTCACGGATGGAAGCAACGCATGGTTCTGCGCTCCGGTATTGTAGTTTCAGACAAGCATCGTAAATCCGATGATGGTGTAATGTTCGTCTCGCCCTTGTTGCCTAGCTGCTGCTGATGATGGCATCGCATGGCTGCCGAACAGCAGAGGGACCACAGACAGAAAAGGGAAAACAAAAACATCTGTTGGCATAGTTCGCGCAAAAGAAGAGTTCGTTCCCGCTACAGTTGTGTTGTCATGTAAGTAGCATCAGCAGGAGTAGTGGAGGAGCGGTTTCGTCAAGGGTAGAGAGTGCTGTAACCAAATATGGGTGAAATGACAAAAAATAATGTTTTCGTTTGATCAGAAAAATATGTTAAATATGGCTCCTGGCGTAAAGCTTGACATTTATGGACCACTGACCTTAAATTCCTAAAAGAGTGGTTGGTTCCGGCCGGACTGATTGAAATTATCATAAAAACGTTGGCGACTAAAAGCGACCAAAGATGGCTTGATAAGTTTGTAATTGCATCAGTTGGGATTCCTTGCACAATATATTCTGAAATGTATGAGTTTAATCATTTTTTAATTCGTTTTGATTTTTTTGCGACCGCTGAGATGAAAATCGTATTTTTGTTATCGGCAGTTCTTGATATCTTTTAAAATTATAAACAAGATGCCTTGATCAACCCATACAGCACTGTTGTAGCCTTTCTTGCGCATTAGGAACAAAAATCATAATGTAAAACATCTTTTTGCACTCCCTCATTTCACGCTCAAAATTCGAATTAATGCAACTTTGATCTGGTTTCGAACTTTTTTTTTGGTAGATGAACTTACTTCTTCATATTTTCTAAGGACAAAGTTTAGGCTTGCATGCTAGGAATTATTACTTGTTGTCATGGGTTTACAAACTCCATAGAGTCAAGATCTGCAGATTAACCTCCTTAACGAAGACAGTTATTAAAAAATTAAAAATGGTTTTACCCCATTCTAGTAAATGGTTGCATTCCAATTAGTTCTTGTTGTTGTCATGGGTTGCAGGAGTTTAGATCTGCAGATCATTCCTCGCAACAGAGGTAATTATTGAAGAAATAAGTTGTGTGACCCCATTTAGGAATATGTTTGCATTTCAAGTTGTTATGATTGCTAGGTGGTCCATGAACTCCATTTATAACCCCTTATGATCAACCTCCTTAACGGAGACAGTTTTTGAATAAATTACAAGCTTTCTTTTCCCATTTCCATCAGAGTCTCCAGTTAGCCTTGCGAGCAAAGGCATAGGATTGCCAATCCGGAGACGGCGAGTTCGATTCTCGGTCCGGTCTAGGATATGTTCAGGTGGGAAACATTCTGACTCCATGGGCTGGGCATAGTATATTCATTGTACTTGCAACACAAGATACATACTCATGCAATGCCGGGCATACAGAAGCTTCCAATCAACAACTGAGGAAATGCTAATATAATACTAAGTTGAAAAGCAGACCAAGTTCCAGTTGGAATGTAGAACCATTGAAGAAGAAGCAGAAGTGATCCCATTTTAGTATATGGTTGCATTCCATGTAATAAATATTGTGGAGTGTAGACTGTAGGTAGTCTATGACCTTCCCAGTGTCAAAATCTCGCAAGTCAACAACGGAGACGAGGAAAAAACAACTTGTTTGACCTCTATTTATAATTTAGTTCTGCAGTTCTGTTTGCTGTCATGGGTTCATGCCAATCCTAGCTGTTACTGCTAGAAGAGTCAGGTTAAAGATATAGGACAGTGATCCCCAGAGTGCGACCCTCGAAGGCTTTTCCTGCGGCCCATTGATAAGCATTACATGAAAGCAAAAGCTTTCAATTGTGCATTTTCCAAAGTTCAAATCATTATGATATTTGGGCACCATATGTATATCTTGAATTGTTTTATTTTAAATAGTAATTAAATTTATCACTTCATAGATGTTATGAAGGTCAACAACAAACATATGCTACTATCAACTACGAAAAATATTCAAAGTAATAAATATTTTGTACGTGCTCCGAATAGTTCAAGAAAAGTGTTTCAGTATTCAATTCAAATGATTGAATGTCATGGAAACACGATATGGAATCCGAAATGCATATTCAGTTGATTTTTATTAAACACTGCTGGCAAATTCACTTCACAACCTCGTTTGAAACATGCTGTTGTTAAATAATAGCTAATATTCAGGATTTTTGGCTTTCAGTCACATGAAAATGTTGATAATTTCAAATCATTGCCAACGTTTCGATCCGGGGGTTTCGATCTTCATCAGGGCTCGAGATAAATGAGTCCTGATGAATATCCAAACCCCCGGATCGAAACGTTGGCAATGATTTGAAAATATCAACATTTTCATGTGTCCTTGTCATAAGACGAGTTTGTACAATCCCCTTGAATTCCACCACTTAATTGTATCTTAACAGATACGTATTTCGACCTCAACAGTAAGGCCGTCTTCAGTGTCTTCGAAGTCGAGTCAAGTACGAGACACTGAAGACGGCCTTACTGTTGAGGTCGAAATATGTATCTGTCAAGATGCAATTAAGTGGTGAAATTCAAGGGGATTGTACAAACTCGTCTTATGACAAGTGAAGACGTTCCACCAAAAAGCTCAAAATAATTTTCTTAACATTTTCATGTGACTGAAAGCCGAAAATCCTGAATATTAGCAACTAATCCAGTCGAAATCCCCAGAAAAAAAGTTAAATAATAGCCAAGTTGAAGTGAAGAATAATTCTCGCACTTCTTCTTATTTTTCTTATTCGCATTACATCCCCCACGATTGAAACCTCTAACTCCGGCAACTAACCACAGTCATCCTGACGTCATCGTTCTTATCTCTCTTTTCGCAGACCTCAGCGTCTCTATATTGATTTTTGTTGGATGTAGTTTAGGTACCATATGGACGTTACTTGTATTTGCAATAAATAATCTCTCTTCAATCTTCTCCAAAAAGCGTTGTAATTTTTGTTGAACGGCATCCCAATGTCTCAGACATTTTACGGAAATGGTTGTAAGGTGCCGATCGATCGGGTAGATCTTGGATGGATAACCCCATAAAAAATTGGATGTTGTCAGTGGAACCAAATCCTCGAAATCTTTGATTAATTGAGTCAAAGGCCGTGAATTTAAACATCCTTCTGTTTGGATAAGTAGTGTGTCCTCGAAGGTGAGAATATTTTCCCAAGCACCTTCAATAAATGTTTTTAGCAGATTATTTATATCTCTTCCCGGCCAACCATTCGTTAAACTCCTTCAAAGTTATTTATCGAACATTAAATAATTTCATCGGTATTTCTTAACGCTAAATTATTTACAAAAATGATACAAATCTTAATGAATCGTTATCCCAGTTCATGTAAAGTACGATATCAACGCAAGGATATAATTTGACAAAGTATTACGAAGATGAACGTCGCTACATTTTTACCACAAAATTAATCGCAATTACGATATGAATAGTCATGAAACGTTATTAGATTTCTGATAAAGTACGATCTCAACGTTATGATATATTTTGACAACGAATTTTATTGATGAACATCGCTGCACTTTCTTCTTCTTCTTTTTTGTTGGCATTACATCCCTCACTGGGACAGAGCCGCCTCACAGCTTAGTGTTCATTAAGCACTTCCACAGTTATTAACTGCGAGGTTTCTAAGCCAAGTTACCATTTCTGCATTCGTATATCATGAGGCTAACACGATGATACTTTTTATGCCCAGGGAAGTCGAGACAATTTCCAATCCGAAAATTGCCTAGACCGGCACCGGGAATCGAACCCAGCCACCCTCAGCATGGTCTTGCTTTGTAGCCGCGCATCTTACCGCACGGCTAAGGAGGGCCCCTATATCGCTGCACCTTCAACATGTTTTAGTTCATTGATTCATATCGTTAAATACTAAAAAAAAATCGATGGATATTTTGCGGTTTGTTCACATTCCAGAAATTAAGATTTAGAAATTTTCAGAAAAATGATTCAAACAAATTTTGAATGAAAGACATTCGGATTTCAATTCTAAAAGCCGTAATATAGATCCATTCAACGAACAAATTTACCGCAGTTGATGTTTTATGTTTGGATTTAAGTAAATAAGATAAATATGAAAATGGTGAGGCATTCCACGGGGGCATGTCAGTCGATCCTGAGCGACCATTTCGAAAATATTTGAAACTCTGCACAGTTTTTCAATTTAATCTAAATCGTCATTTCTCGATATCAAATCTTCATATTGAGCCACGACTAACTTTTCAAAAGGGTGTATGTGAAAATGGTTCAAAAATATTTAAAAAGCTGCACAGCAAAAACGGAATGTTCGATTGTTATGATTTTTTCAGCAAAGTTAGACAACTAAATGGTGATTCTTAAGAAAATGTGCACAGTAAAAAAAAATTTTTTTTGCCTTTAAAAATATCATTTTGTCACAAAACTCAAATATCTCAAAACCCTATCTTTTTTCGAACTTATTTTTTTAAGGAAAAGGGTTTTATTATATTAGCTATCCACCATAAAAAATTTGGTGATGGTAAACTAATAAACAAAAAAGTTATGACATTTCAAACATTTCACAATTTTCACATTTAGTAAAAATTTGTTTTCTGTGTAAGTTATTTCGAGAATTGCAGTTTGATGCAGATGTTCTTGATAAGGGACGTGATTTAAAAAAGTTGTTTTCATGATATTTTGATTTAATTATTCATAGCATCTATAAGAAACTTAGACACGATCCAGTGTTGTGATCAAAAGTATTGATAGTGTCATAATTTTCATTGCACGTGACTGGCGAAAAATTCTTTTAATAGTGTTGAAACCTGTTGATAATAACGTTGATAGAAACATATCAGAAATGTTATTTTTAAGACAAAAGCTGCAAAATCAAAGATTTATATACACGTGTACGTCTATAGTTTACCTGCAAAAAATATACCTCTTAGAGAATAGACTTTATGATCGGGAGGAAACGGGTATCTTCAACAACAACAAATGCATGATAGGTACATACCATGACAATGCTCACGAAAAAGCAAAAAATTACTACTACTAAGGTTGTTAAAAGATCTTATAGTAATTTTTTTCTTCAGTCAAACAAATGACACCAAACTAGTCAGTAAAAACTTAAAAGTGATTTTGTTTATTGAAATATTACGAACAACATGAGTAGCCGCTTTCTCAACTGTTGTAGGCCGTTTGATGGAAAAAGTGTTCAAAAGAGTTACGAAATCTCACCGAAAGCACCATACATAAACTGAAAGCGACTGGTTATGCTCCAATGTCCACATTGAATACAAATTTACGCATTTGCACGTCCTGCCGTCTAAACGTTGACAAAAGAGCAATCTGTATATCATCGGTTGAGCAGAGCGCAGGAAGTTCGAAAACGACAGCAACTGAGGAATTGCCAGATGTATCGACAACAACTGAGGAATTACCAGAAGTATTAAGTGCTGAGAGCCTTGCCACCGTACCATCAGCGAAATCTGTTTCAACAAATCAATCGGAAGATGAGTGTATCCAAAAGGTCAACATCGAACGCTTTAACGAGGGCATAGCTGGGATAAAAGTGACTCTGATTAAATGGAGTAAGATGGACTACGTTTATTACCCGGAGAAAAAATACCGTGAAATAAACGAAGCTGTACGAAGAAACCTCTTCAAATTAGGACCTGATGATGTGGAAAATACAGACTACGATGAGGTAATTATAAATATGAAGGAAAGGTTCTCGAATGCAGCCACGACAAGGAAAGAAAAATTATTGATTTTGTCGATGCTGCCAAGTTCGTGGTCTATTCAGGATGCCATTGATGAGTTCAAAACCAATAGAAATACAGTAAAAGAGGCAAAACAATTGAAGAATAACTGTCTTTCAACCAAAATACTAGGTCTAGTACTGCATTAACAGATGAGACAAAAGAAATAGTAGTTCAATATTTTGAAGATGATGAAGTAAGTCGAGCTATGCCTGGTCAAAAAGATTATGTATCAGTAAAAAGATGGAAAGCGTCAAGCAATCCAAAACGATTAATGATGACGACTTTGAAAGAAGCGTACACACGCTTCAAGGAAATTCACGATAATATTAAAATAGGTTTTTCCTCATTTGCAAGCCTTCGGCCAAGGCAATGTAAGCTTCTTTCCAATTCAGGAACACATAATGTGTGTGTGCACAACCCATGAGAATATTAATCTTATTTTACATAGTTTGAAAAGAATCAATTTAACAAAGGATATTAAAATGTTAACTGGTAGTCTTTTGTGTGAAAATACAACATCAAATTGCTATCTACGATCTTGTTCGGATTGTCCAGATTCTTCATCATTGGAAAATACTTTATTCGCTGAGTTTGAAGAAAAATATATTGATCAGTTATCATTTGAGCAATGGGTGACCACGGATAGGTGTGACATAGAAACTATTGTAAAACCTGTAGATGAGTTTGTGTCATATTTTTGCTTGAAATTAGAAAGTTTAATCCCTCACGATTTCATTAAAACAGAACAATCCAGCTTTTTAAAAATACGAAAAATACATTACAAAATGGTGAATTTTTAGTCATTTGTGATTTTTCTGAAAATTACAGCTTTGTATTGCAAGATGAAGTGCAGTCCCATCACTGGAACGTACAACAAGCTACAATTCATCCATTCGTTATTTATTTTAATGGAAGTACGCAAATTGAACACTTAAGTTTTATTATAATTTCCGAAGATTTAAGACACGATTCAGTATCCGTAAACTTGTTCATTGCAAAAATGATTAACTTTTTACGCGTTGATAAGCATAAAGAAGTCACAAAGATATATTTCATGTCTGATGGAGCAGCATCGCAGTACAAAATCGTAAGAATTTTTCGAGCCTATGTCAATTTAAATCAATGTACGGAATTGATGCAGAATGGCATTTTTGCTACATCACATGGCAAAGGTCCTTGTGATGCTATTGGAGGAACAATAAAGCGCATGGCCACAAGAGCAAGTTTAGCCAAAGAACGTGAGCATCCAATTAAAACTGCGAAAGAACTTTTGATTGGGCAAATCGTAGAAAAGAAAAGATTTAACCAAATTATCATTTTGTTTTACTACTACTGAAGAGTACGAAATAAAGGCTTCAGAGCTCAGCGAGCAATTTAATAACGCGAAAACGATCCAAGGAACCCAAAAATTTCACTGTTTCATTCCATTGTCGGAAAATAAAATTAAAGCAAAACTATACTCAAACTGTGCTGATAATAATTCAAAAGTGTTCGATATTTTAAAAATTTGAATAAAAATAAATAAAAATAAGTATTAATAAACTGTTTTCATGATATCATAACCCATACCAAAATTCAAACCCAAAACTCTTAGAGTTTCTATAACAACATTGTGTAACTGCCACATTTAATTTAATACTTAGGATAATATTAATTCATTTTATTTATTTATACATATAATATTTATACATATAATATACATAATATCGATGAATACATATATATGGAATATCATAAAAACAACTTGTTTAACTCACGCAAGGCCCTTAACAATAAAATCAGCATCAAACTGCGATTCTTGAAAAAAAAAACACGGACATTTTTTTGTTTACTATGTGTGAAAATTGTGAAATGTTTGAAATGTCATAACTTTTTTGTTTATTAGTTTACCATCACCAAATTTTTATGGTAGATAGCTAATATAATGGACCGTTTTCCCTAAAAAAAAATACGTTCGTAAAAAGATAGGGTTTTGAGATATTTGAGTTTTGTGACAAAATGATATTTTTAAAGGCAAAAATTTTTTTTTACTGTGCACATTTTCTTAAGAATCACCATTTAGTTGTCTAACTTTGCTGAAAAATCATAACAATCGAACATTCCGTTTTTGCTGTGCAGCTTTTTAAATATTTTTGAACCATTTTCACATACACCCTTTTGAAAAGTTAGTCGTGACTCAATATGAAGATTTGATATCGAAAAATGACGATTTAGATTAAATTGAAAAACTGTGCAAAGTTTCAACTCAATAGAAAATCATGAATTAAAAATTTTCTTAAATTTTGATGCTGTTGCTTGGAATCGCTCTGGTGTAAAGTTGGCAATAATTCCCCTGCATGCAAGTCATATTCAATGAAATTTTCAAGGCCTAGAATGTTAATGCTATTTAGCTACTTACAATAATCACTTCATTGTGGGCTAGAGGTTAAGTTCTCTGGACAAATTAATAACGTCACATCATCACCTCTTCAGGTTCAATTCCAAACCTCCAAAGCACCTATTTTTTGTTTTTGTTTAAAACTTTGAAAGGTTTATAAAGTAGAACTGTGATGTGATTTAAAATTCTTCATGAAATGGCATCGATCGCTATCGATGGTTGATATGGAAACCTTTTAAGAGCTATATGAAGAATTTTGACGAAAATTGAAGAAATGGTTGGTCGGGTTGTATCTTTCCTGGGGGACTAAAATGCCACTTATTTGTTATGTAGTTATCATTTAGTTTTCAGCTTTCACTGTTTTATCGACGAAAATAGTTAAATCTTCTTTGCTGACTCCGCTACGCAATGAAATAAATGTTGGCATTCACTGGGATTCGAACTCGGCGTCGTCTCTAGGCATTTATCCAGTAACGCTTTCTTGAGGAGCCGAAGTAATGAGCGCTACGCTTTCTACAATTTGGCATTTACTGAAAACCGTTAACTATAGTCAAATAATGATATCATGATAAAGGATAAATCTAGACCAACATTTGAAAAGGGCGTAACAGCCAAATTTTATTCCTTCTGATTCTTAGTCTACATATAAAGCTATATATGTGGACAAAGAATCAGAAGGAATAAATTTTGGCTGTTACGCCCTTTTCAAATGTTAGTCTAGAAATAAAGTTCATTGTCCTTTTATTGAATACTTTTTTTTCAGTTGTTGACCAATTAAATAAATATATAAATACTAGGAAATTGTTCCTGATCTTGCTCAGGTTAGTTTTTCTCTCTAATTGTCAATCATTAGATTGCTAGCAGCGCCACACTGTAAATCGATTTCGGTACTAGGTTTTATTCAAACTAAACCACAACCTTGTACTTCGCAGTGAAACGTTCCATGTTTTCATATGCAAATAGAAAAACTGGTGATCCCAAAGTTTTCAGTTCAAAATACGAAAATCCGAGTAAAAAAAGTGTTATGATTTCTCGACGAATCATGCAAAATGGAGCAACTTTGCAAAAATTTTGTATGGCATTTTTTTTTTACATGGCCGTGTTTACACAGCAGTCATGGAAGATGATCGAAACGCAAACACGTTGCACTGGAAAGCTAAAAGGATAGGCTAGCTCGCATCGGTCATGTCGATGGTAGTGGCCGGTAGAACCTCGGGGATCATACCTACATAGAATCATCCCAGGCCGGGTGATGCGCATTCATAACCCCCAAAAGAAGGGTAATGAAAGGTGAATAGTCGATTATATTGCTTACCTTTCTTATGATGCCGAAGGGCAGAGAGACGTTTACCAGGCTAACTGGGAAACTACCTCGAAGACGGACTCCGACACCTGGGAAGTCTCCGTGGAACTGGAGTACATCCCAAAGGACCCTTATCATCACGGAGTGCCGGATGTTTGAACCTATCCTAATAGTCAACTTGTACTTTCCTCTGAGGGAACGATCCATGGCGTCCAGTGCATCCCGATTGACATCCTGCTGGCCAATGATCCACGATGTGAGTGTTATCCAGATTGAGAAGGTTATTCCAGAAGCCGTTGATGTTCTACTGGAGACCTCCAGTTAACTTCGAGTGGAAGTGTGGGGTCGGGAAAGGAGCATGCAGATTGGCTTTATCCAATTCGGTAGATGTGTTCGACGTACCAGTCGAGTTGAGCTGATCAGGAGCCTAGAAACCTGTGAGATTTTTGTGTGATCAGATTTGAGTGGAGAAGGCGGGATAAGGAGTTGGACTACCAGAGGGATATGGATAGACTCTTGTTGTTTAGTGTTTCTTCGTCCACTGATTGCCGATGTTCACCCGGTCGTTCCGGTAGGGCCATGACTGTACCGTGGTCGGCCCAATTGTTTTTGTTGGTATATAGATTCCGGACCAAAGACTATTCGAATTAGGCAACGGGTCAGATGTTGCAATAGTGTGAGTTGGATAAAGTAGCGTGTACTTGTTGAAGAAGTGGTTAAGTCTTGACGGAATGTACGCTACCCTTTTTGTTGGTAACAGGCTGGGATTTTGGGGCATTTCTGGGCCTTTAAAAGCAGGGGATGTGCTAGTGAGGCATCGTTCAGGGGTATTGGAAACCCTACAATCAACTCCGGCTTTGGAGGGAGTGATTTTACCCATAGTTACTAGATCTTTGTTTGAAGTCTTCAGTTGTGGTGAATTAAAGACTTCCTGACCTGGGTTGATATTGGACGTAGTCGCACATAACATATGGACATTTCTGTCGTGTTATTTGGTCCTTCCATGATTTTGACATGCTAGCGAATCTAGCAATGCAAGTTAAGCTGGATAGCAAGCTGGGAGTAGATATCGAAAGGGAGAGAAACTCTGCTGTTCCGTTGACTTTTTAATTGTTCGTTCGATCAATCCTGAGCAGGGTGCGTATCGCTCACTCAATCTCAGGAGAACAGGATACTCCCTCACGAAAATTTTCGGGGAAAAATCGCTTTTCGGGAAAGAAAAACAGTCCGGTGAGTGATAACCATTTTTCGCTCACTTCGATTGCCGCCGAACGTTAGTTTGCTCTTTTTCTTTCATATTCGAGTCTTTTCGTGGCATCTTCAATGCAAATGGTAGTAGCTTATGTAAAACAAATAACTTAATGCTTTCATACAGATAGCGTGGTGATGTAGCTAGAGTAAGCGCATCCCAACGGCTATTATTGTTACTATTCTGGGTTCGAATCCCGGCGCGGCCATACAATTTTGTAATTGTTCTGCGATAATTCTAGACTAACATTTGAAAAGGGCGTAACAGCCAAAAATTATTCCTTCTGATTCTTCGTCCACATTCATTCATTTATTTAGTTTACATCTAAACAGATAACACATAATCAACAATTTGACGCCACAATACACGGTTCGAGGCCGCATCTCTCCATCCTCGGATACGCCCCACGCTCGCCAAGTCGTTTTGCACCTGGTCTGCCCATCTCGCTCGCTGCGCTCCACGCCGTCTCGTACCTGCCGGATCGGAAGCGAACACCATCTTTGCAGGGTTGCTGTCCGGCATTCTTGCAACATGTCCTGCCCATCGTACCCTTCCGGCTTTAGCTACCTTCTGGATACTGGGTTCGCCGTAGAGTTGGGCGAGCTCATGGTTCATTCTTCGCCGCCACACACCGTCTTCTTGCACACCGCCAAAGATGGTCCTAAGCACCCGTCTCTCGAATACTCCGAGTGCTTGCAAGTCCTCCTCGAGCATTGTCCATGTTTCATGTCCGTAGAGGACAACCGGTCTTTTATTAGTGTCTTGTACATGATACATTTGATGCGGTGGCGAATCTTTTTCGACCGCAGTTTCTCTGGAGCCCGTAGTAGGCCCGACTTCCACAGATGATGCGCCTTCGTATTTCACGACTAACGTTGTTGTCAGCCGTTAGCAAGGATCCGAGGTAGACGAATTCCTCGACCACCTCGAAGGTATCCCCGTCTATCGTAACACTGCTTCCCAGGCGGGCCCTGTCGCGCTCGGTTCCGCCCACAAGCATGTACTTTGTCTTTGACGCATTCACCACCAGTCCAACTTTTGTTGCTTCACGTTTCAGGCGGGTGTACAGTTCTGCCACCTTTGCAAATGTTCGGCCGACAATGTCCATGTCATCCGCGAAGCAAATAAATTGACTGGATCTGTTGAAAATCGTACCCCGGCTGTTACACCCGGCTCTCCGCATGACACCTTCTAGCGCAATGTTGAACAACAGGCACGAAAGTCCATCACCTTGTCTTAGTCCCCGGCGCGATTCGAACGAACTGGAGTGTTCGCCCGAGATCTTCACACAGTTTTGCACACCATCCACCGTTACTTTGATCAGTCTGGTAAGCTTCCCAGGGAAGCTGTTCTCGTCCATAATTTTCCATAGCTCTACGCGGTCTATACTGTCGTATGCCGCCTTGAAATCAACGAACAGATGGTGCGTTGGGACCTGGTATTCACGGCATTTTTGAAGGATTTGCCGTACAGTAAAGATCTGGTCCGTTGTCGAGCGGCCGTCAACGAAGCCGGCTTGATAACTTCCCACAAACTCGTTCACTAATGGTGACAGACGACGGAAGATGATCTGGGATATCGCTTTGTAGGCGGCATTAAGGATGGTGATCGCTCGAAAGTTCTCACACTCCAGTTTGTCGCCTTTCTTGTAAATGGGGCAAATAACCCCTTCCTTCCACTCTTCCGGTAGCTGTTCTGTTTCCCAGATTCTGACTATCAGTTTGTGCAGGCAAGTGGCCAGCTTTTCCGGGCCCATCTTGATGAGCTCAGCTCCGATACCATCCTTACCAGCGGCTTTGTTGGTCTTTAGCTGTTGAATTGCATCCTTAACTTCCCTCAAGGTGGGGGCTGGTTGGCTTCCATCGTCCGCTGAACTGACGTAGTCATCTCCTCCGCTGCCTTGACTTTCACTGCCTGTACTCTCAGCGCCATTCAGATGTTCCTCGTAGTGCTGCTTCCACCTTTCGATCACCACACGTTCGTCCGTCAAGATGCTCCCATCCTTATCCCGGCACATTTCGGCTCGCGGCACGAAGCCTTTGCGGGATGCGTTGAGCTTCTGGTAGAACTTGCGTGTTTCTTGAGAACGGCACAGCTGTTCCATCTCCTCGCACTCCGCTTCTTCCAGGCGGCGTTTCTTCTCCTGAAAAAGGCGGGTCTGCTGTCTCCGCTTTCGTCTATAACTATATAATGCTATATATGTAGACGAAGAAACAGAAGGAATAAATTTTGGCTGTTACGCCTTTTTAAAATGTTGGTCCAGAATTCTTGCGAAAAGTGAGTGAGTGGGTAAAAGTGATGAAACGAAAAAGGATTTTCATCTAATAGGCTTGATTTTCGTTTATCATCCAAGTAGAGAAAAATTGATGGGTGAAAGATGACCCTCAAAATAAACAGCGAAAAAAGATTCTCCCTTGGCCCGAGAAACACTTGCTTTGGTCTCATTGAAACGAAAAGTTGAAACCCTGATCCTGAGTGTCTGTACCTCGAGGCAGATAGATTCCTACACACAGAAAAAAGTAATGAAAAATAAACAGCGCGTAAAACTTGACATGCGAAAATTTACGCTATTCTACGCTGAAATTGTCCTCTTGCTAACAAGATTGCTTACAACTTGTATGCAATATTGACGATTCACGTCGAATATTGTATACATTTTGGCTGTATCCCGCATGGAATTACGCTAATAATGGCGTTCCATTTATGTGCATGATTTTTAGCGTAAATTTCAGTGGATTTTTCTATCTGTGCACCTTGCACATGGCTCGCATCTCAGTTGTTGAACAGAAACGTCGTCAGCTACTGGCGTCGGCTGAGTTAGCAGATTTGCCGGGATGAAATTTTGTTGATCGGCTCTCCGGGTAGGTGCAGTCGTAGTCGACTTTGATCCTCTGGACATCAGCTTTATGCATGGAGCATGGACAACATGTTGATAACTGTTCCATCTACCGCAGAATTTCGGTTCGGAAGGTAACACCTCCGTTCCTCGTTGATTGGGCGGGTATCCGAAAAATTGCCATAGATACAGTTTTAGGCTTTGCAGCGAGTTTCGGTGTGGTCGAATGACCAACAGCCAAAACATTGCATCGGAGAAGGGTTGAAAAGTCTGGTTGGGCACTTCAAGGCACCGAAAAAAAAGTACTCTGGTCTTGAGGTCCAACGGATGGTAATGATGCGAAGGGTAATATTCTCTTTCACCTCCGATTTTTTTAGAAATGCGTTGGACTTTGACCACTCATTCGTCTTTCAGTTTCACGCGCAATTAATCAGCATCGTAGTTGATGACACCCCTGCAATAGACGATGCATTTAACCCGGGTGGGCACCAGATTAGGGAAGACTTTGACTGCCGTACCGTCCTCCAACTTCTCAAAGTGGCTTTGGTTTCTGACTTTGAGCGTGTAAGTCCTACCTCCACCTCCGAAACTTCTGCAAACATCCAAGCACCCCAAAAAATGTCTCAAAAGTTGGATAGAGTAACCAATCAAGCCTCTTACATAGGTTTTCGTGTATGTGAAAAGAATCACTCGAATCGGACCGAAATCAGCAAAATCCGGAAAACGCCCTAACTCATTGTATAGCAATTTGTGGCCAACAAATCTGATGAGTGAAAGTTAAGCAATCATGTATAAAAATACATTCAAAGGTGAATTTATTCATCGAAATAGGATCAATCTCTTCAAAGTGATATTTCGACCTCTAGAAAGTGATTTTCTCGTTACGTTTTTTATTTGACGAGAGTGTCTCGGACACTGCTAGTTTGATTGATATGGATTTTTATTTTAATAGAAAAGCCTTACTTTCAATCAGCAGCAAAATGGGCCCATTTTTTATTACAAAACAGTACAATCTATAGCTCAGCGGTTTTCTTATTTGTGTTACTGAAAATTTCCCAATGGCTTGAATGCAACTGAGATCGCATAAAGCTGCGATGTTTATTGACAATGAAAATCATCTCCAGCTTACAATTGCGTCACTTGGCCATTGTAACCACGAATAAATAAACGCTTTGGAAAGTGGGCTCTGATTGATCGTGGATCCGAAGGGGCAATCTTATAAATTCAAAGCTCACCAGCAGTGTTGGACATTAGTAAACGCCCTATTCTGAAAGACTCAATGTTCCATATGCCATCTGCACACCGAAAGAAATCAATCCGCGCCCCGAGCTGAGGAGGCGTTCCTAATGGTCCAATATCGTCACCATGAAATTGGTTATCGCTTTCCACCATCCCATCGTCGCATGCTCGCTTACAAGATTCAATTTACCAACTGTTTCTTCGATCGCCAACGTTGCGGACCTATCGGAAAGACATACACTTTAATTTGTAGACTTCATCTTTCCTGCAAGGCTAGGCTTCACTCCACTTGTTGCTGACTGGCTGCGGCTGGATCTCGCTTGGGTGCGTTCGTAATTTATGGCATCACTGCGGCGTGATCTTGTTCTCGGACTTTTGCTGTAAAGTGTCTCCGCCTGTGCCTTTCGATAGCTCAATTTTAGCACCGGTAAACTGGATTTAATGCACTCTCCGCTGCGGTCCGGTGCGCGAGTACAGTTCCAATCAATGTTGGCGATCTTGTCCAGTGCCGTTCGTCGCTGGGGAGATTAATGGCCAGGTGCCTGGCACCGCGTTTGCCCGGTGAGATTTCAATTAAGCGTCTCTCACATCGGGATGAGATCAAGGTGGATGCCGGTTGTGTGTGCTGTGCGATGCTATCTGCAAGGCAAGCGGGCTCGTCATGAACAAGCGATCGAACCACCACACCCACAGGAAACTCCCTTGGGTCATAAAAATAACAATTGAATTATCTCGATCCTAAGGCTCGAGTTTTGCTTTCGACGTAATTCAATACTAATGCTGCTGGAAAGAATGGATTCCGAAGCTTGTGCGCTTATCGTGCGTTATTGTACCCATGCAACCATATCAAATTGCATCACATACCGAGCCACTATAATACGGTTATACGGTTTTTGTCTTCGATGCCGTTAAGGTGCGCTTCAAAGGAGAAAAAAGCGCCCGCATTAGTGGGTGAACAACGCCGCTTATCGATAGCAGTTAAAATGTGAAACATTACTACAGTTATGATGATGGTCTGGCAGGCCAATGCCGTTTCGACGCACTTAAACTGCAACGATGTCATTCGTTTTCGGCTGCCACTGAAGCCATCGCTGCCGAAGGGGAATTCTACCCTTGCAACGTTGAACGTAGTTTGTAAGTTTTAAAAAGTGCTTGAAGGTACGCGGCGATAATGTAGGTGACGTCCATGCGGATTATGTCTTTCCGGGAGTTGTTCAACGACGAATTTTGTGCGGAAATTGAATAAAGGCATTTACCATTGTCACATTTGTTCTATAGATTAACCACAGGGAGTGGGTAGAATTTACTACAAGCTGAGGATAAGCCATTCCTTATATTGTAAGCCAATTGGAACAGCACATCTGGGAAGCTTGATTATGGTTCTATGAAATCTCGCTTATCTTTTCAAAAGGACCTAAGTAACATTTTTTTCATGAATTCATTTGAATACTGCTATCAATAGCTTTCATGTTGTTCTGTTGATTGCACTATTCAAGTTAATTCATGAAAAAAATGTTACTTAGGTCCTTTTGAAAAGTTAAGCGAGATATATTTTATTCAAAAAAATATTATCATAAAGAAAAACTTGATTAGTTTTGTTTTGTTAAAAATTCAAAGCCAATCGAAAATGTTTCTGGGACTTTAAGTATTCATTTCGATGAAAAATTTGTAGCTAAATAGTTTCTGCGACATTCTAGAAAAAACATTTTATAAATATTGATTATTTTCAATAAGTGAATGTTTCAAAACTGCGTTTCAGTTTTAATTTGATTATGTAAATGTGTATGTTCTTCAGTCATATATACATTGAATGCACTACAAAAGTTGCTCATTAAACTTCTCTAAAATGCCGTCCACGATAAATCCTAAAATCCAAAACTTCTGGTAAAATGACAACTTATTGCAAACTCATACAAAATCCGCACTTGTTAGTTTTTCAGAGATTTATCTAAAAAGTGACCCCGATGCTATTTTTATCTAGTTCTCAAAGAACCAGCTCAAGAGTAATAGAAAGCTCATCAAATAGTTTTTTAAAGAGTTCCTTCGCGAGTAATTACATTACAATTTGTTTTGGACGTTGCTCCCAAAATTGGCGTTTTGCATCAAAATTGTCTATTGACTCAGCCAATTTTTTTTCTTATCTTAGAATCTGAAAAATATAAATTAAACGAAAATTAAAAAAGTTTTACAAAGTAATTTCTTCCTGACATTAGCTTGGTTTTTGATCAATTTGACTGCAGCCAAAAATGCATGTTTTTTAATATTTTAAAAAAGTTGAGAAATATATTTAGTGCAAAATATTTGATAGGAGAAGCTTATTGATTGTGAAGTTCCCTTAGAACTCAAAAGAAATTTTCTTGTTGTTTTATGTCTCAGACATTCTACATTACGTACACTAATTACGTAAGCAATTTTTCTGGGTTTTTCAACCCCCCCTCCCCCCTTGTAAGATTTTTCCCATACAAACCAATTTTTATTTATATGGAGCGTAAGAATATGGCCGACCCCCCCTCCCCCCATAAGTGCTTACGTAATTAGTGTACGGCCCCCTGAGACTTTTCTTCGATTTTTGTGAAGCCTTGTACAAGCTTCTCCAGGCTATCATTTCTGAAAATATTTCTGGAATTCACAAGATAGCCTACAAAACTTTTCATACAGTTACTCTTATATTTTATCGTCCTCAAAAATTCGTTCTGGTTTTTTTTCAAGAGATTTTTTATAAACCTTCAAAAAAATTCAAACGGATTTTTTCGAAAAATTTCTATCAACTAGTGTTTGTCATTCCCTAACCCTCATCACCCGGGGCGTTGAAAAAGCAATACTGCGAAAAATTTCACCTCTCCCTGTTCCGTTATAGTGCCCTTCTCGTTAGTGTTCCGTGTTCCGTTATAGTGCCCTCTTGCAGCATGTGCTAACTGTTCGCAACAGGTAGGACAGCAAAACATTACAAGGACGCCCTTATTCCCACTAACTATTCAAAGAATAGAGGTTCGAGAATTAATAACGCTGCCTACTGAAGCATGAACCACATACCTGGGACTCCCACAATATCCGCTGCAATAGCAGCTAACATTGGGGTTCCTTCGTCTGGGATGATCAAAGAGATCACAACCCCTGCAATCATTCGCAAAACGAGCAGCAGTGGGGTAATCAACAATCGGCCAACTTGCTCTATTTTGCGAGAGGACGCTCTTCCTTCCATGAAACAAGGGACCAGTGCGGTTGCTGCGACGCTTCTGCCTCAATGTTCTGGACCGCAGTCGATAATTAATAAACGACACGAGAACTAGTGAAAACCAGTACTGGAAGTTTTCGTGATCGTCAATCAGAAGCAAAAACAGTGGAATTTTAATTTTATCAATCACAATTAATCACATTACTCACACGGTTAGAAAAAAGTACCTAATTTTAGGTACTTTTTTTCTCTTGCATCTCCCTCCCTCGTCCTTTTTTTGTCATAAAATGAAGAGCAAACCCACTCATCAACCCAACGTTAAGTAATCTCAAGTTTACAAAAGTTGAGTAAATTAAACCTAACTTATGCTTAGTTTCTATTTAAAATTACTTATGTTCTACCTAATGTTAAGTAAATTTCACTTAATTTCAAGAAAAAACTACTTAATTTTGGGTTCCCACACTGAACCCCCGATTTGAGTGACAAGTACCTAATATTAGATACTTTTTCTAACCGTGCATGATGGGAATGTTTGCTTTGTTTTGGAAGCTGTATTTCTAAACGATTTTATTGAACATGACCAGTCGATAAAATGATTGTATTGTTCCTGATTTGGTTGTGTCCGAAGTAAAAATAATAATATTATTGAAGCAAATACATATAATACTTTGATGTCTATTCATAAAAACAAAATCTCTGAAAATTTTACTCCAATTTTAAGAACGGCTACACAGTTTTGAAGGTTTGAAACATGATGTATATTGACGTTTCGGTACGGCGATGGTGTCTTCATCATGGGAAACTATAATTGATTGGGTACTTAGTTCTGTGTTTCAAATGTGTGTCAAAGTTTTAGCTTGCAATACTGTGTATATGAGAGACGGATATGAGGACAATCTTCTGCATTATAGCACAACACATAATGAGGGAGAAACTGTTGATCAAGGTAAATCCTTCCTTACAGCTATTTAAGCCTAGTACGCTGCTCGTACGGAAAGGGTTCACGAAATTTTTTATCAAATTACCAAAGTTCATGTGACAGCTGATTCGGTATGGGAGAAATGTCACTTTTCTGTGCGGAATAATGTTACAGAGTATTTTTCCGCAAGGAAAAGTGACACCTCCATTTACTTTACCCAGCAGGCGTTATAAGCGTTTCAAAATTTTCACTACTTATCAACTCCGTACTGCTCAAGGAATTCGAGTAGCGGAATCATTCCGTGAACATTCCGTGTCTTATCTATTTGTACAGTACTTATCAGCACCGTACTAGCATAGTAGTAAAATCCTATACAAAAAAAAATTCATTTCATAATCTATCATTATTTTATTGCAAACAAATGTAAAATGTTTTTTTTTTCGTAATATCGAATTCGACCGTTTTCAGATGTTGAGCTATCAAATTGGCTGCTTGATAGATCTCTTGCTCGATTGGCTGCTGTTTTTTGACATTTCGATTGGCGGCACATTTGTATCCGCGTATCTCATATCCAGCCCTTTAATTGGAATATAGGATTGCTTGGCAACAACAGCCATTGATGTCACGAAAAACGGAATCCAGGGTGTAGAATTAAAAGGACTTGAACCTTACACAGCTTAACTACTCTGGCCCATGATTCAAATACCGTTTTGACTCAAATTCCTAACATGACTAATATCCCGAACACTCACGTTTGAATGTCTTTTTTGGCTTTTTCGTGTTATTTTCTCCATAGAATCAAACCATCTTGATTTTTTTAAATTTTCAAATTAAGGAAATGCTAATACTGTTGTGTAAAAGTTGCATAGATCACATCAGTTGCCATGGTGAATCTCGATTTATGCAACTGATTACCCCACCCAATTAACACAACTTCCTTCCCGTGGTAATTGTGGAGATGCAGAGGTATTCTCTCGTTCTTGCATCCGAATTTATGAAATCCATAGAACTAACAAAGCACATACTTATATTTTTTCTTCATTTCAATACAAAATTTTCAAAACGACTTACAGTGAGCCCAAAAAGTATTCGTCTAGCCGCGTGTTTTCTAGAAAATGTCAAAGATAGAATCTGGTAAGCTTAAAAAATAAAACTATCGATTACATTGTGTAGCAACTTAATCAATTCCTCTTTATTGTTAAAAATCAAACAGAAAAACAAAACAATAACAAAAACAAGTGTAATAAAACATAACAATTCATTAAATATGGGCTCAAAAAGTATTCGTCTACTTAGGTATGGTGCACTTTTCAAATGGAAACAGGAGTTGTAGAATGGTATTTAATATTTAGTTGGATTCTCCTGTGTATCTATGACGGGCTGTAGTTCTTGTGGCATGGAACTGACCAAATTAGCCGTGACGGGGCCGGAATTTTCTCCCATTCTTCTTTAAACACTAATTTCAATTCGTTATTGTTGGAAATATGACTGTTACGAATTTTGTCGTCCAGCGCCTTCAAATGGTGTAAAATTGGATTCATATCTGGGCTCTAAGAAGGTACTCAAAACACCTTTGATTGGGGTATTATAGAGTAGTTTCAACATAGTATTTTGGGCTGTGTGCTTGGGGTAATTATCATCACGAAAGATGTATGTTCTCTGTAAGCCTAATTTCTCAACACCGGCGTTCAAATTTTCTTTCAAAATGCGGATGAACATTTTCTTATACATAATTCCTTCAATAATGTGAAATTTTCCAACACCGGTTGCGCTCAAGCACCTCAGATAACATGACGGAGCCCCCGCCATGCTTTCCTGCTGAAAAAAGATTCTGCGGTTTTTGATAATTTGATGGCTCACTTGAATTTTCTTCCGTGATACTCGCCCATTATACCCTTACTTTTCACAGGTATTTCTGTTCGTATTGGTTCATATCGACTATGAAGAATCTGATATCACTCCTACGCAACCCAACACAATCTATACGTAGGTGAAGGCTTCTGATACTTGTTGGTGGTATTGGTTTGCGTGGGATTGCTATCAGATTCGTCAAATCGACGTTTGAATCTGTGTTTACCAAAGCAGATAAGTCGTTTCTTAAATTTGGAATTGATTTTTTTTCGAAAATTCTAATTTCATTCGAAATTTAACCCTTTCCTTCCCATGGTAGCTGTAGAGCTCCATCAAATTTTGCACCTTCCATCTTTCTTTGAATTGTTTCCATAGCAAAAGGCAATATTTGGCACATTTTATTGCATTCATTAGACTACTTATATCATCAATTTTGTGTAAAAATAGCATTCCAGCATTTTTTCAAGTAGAAAACGAAATACGGATCTGTTGATACAAAGTGAATACATATAGTGAAGGTAAATAGAATAGTGATGTCTTTTAACTTTGTAACATTTTCCCCCAAGACACTCAATACGAATCAGTCATAATTAATCAAAGATTGTGGTGGACTTCAAGTCACACGATTAAAAATTTCAATCTACAATTCAGAAAAAAAAAATGAATGTCCTTGAAAAATCCCAAGAGTCGATATGAAGGACCATGTTACACTTTTTCGGTATTTGTTAAATTATTGTAATCATACTACATATCATCTTGAAACAAAGGAATGAAATACCAATTTCGTCGGTTAGTGATATGAATATTTGACTTTTGTTCGACGCTATTCGTAGCATTCGAATGTTTGTGGGAACGGAGTAGGAGAGATCCGTTAGCGGACGGGTGTCATATTGGCTGCCATCGTGGTACTCTTCCAACTATGTCCTTAAACCATCGAGAACTATGAGTTGCAAAGGGATGATAATTTAAGCACAGCACGAGTATCGTACGTTAATCCAACTAGACTTGCAAAACTGGATAAATACTATGACTGTTGAACTGAATATTTGTAATGAGCTTTTTTCACCAGTTTGTTCATTTGACAGGCTCAGTTATGTGTGGATTTTTACGGAGCCGCAATTCTAAAGTATGAAAATTTACAGTTGACATCATCTTATCATTTACAGTTAATCTTCTTCTTCTTCTTATTGGCATTACATCCCCACACTGGGACAGAGCCGCCTCGCAGCTTAGTGTTCATTTAGCACTTCCACAGTTATTAACTGCGAGGTTTCTAAGCCAAGTTACCATTTTTGCATTAGTATATCATGAGGCTAACACGATGATACTTTTATGCCCAGGGAAGTCGAGACAATTTCCAATCCGAAAATTGTCTAGACCGGCGCCGGGAATCGAACCCAGCCACCCTCAGCATGGTCTTGCTTTGTAGCCGCGCATCTTACCGCACGGCTAAGGAGGGCCCTATCATTTACAGTTAATAGGAGAAAAAACTGTGAAAGAGGAAAGAAGAGCAATAAACTTAGGTGACTGTCGAGCAAAGTGCGTTTCGTATATCAACCACACAGGATTCATTATCTAAAAATTCATTTTTAGATAGTGCTTTTCCTGAAATGTTCATTGAGATGTTTCATATGCTTGTCTCAGATATTGTTGAAATGATAAATAATATTGAATACGTTTGATTGTAGAGTTCTATCTCTTCGCTTTTGAATGGAAACTATTTGTTTATTTGAATAGTCAAACTAATGTACACAGACGAAAACATGTGGTGATTTTATTGTATTTCCTTGCACATATTTGGAGCATGCACATTAATGCAACATTTAATCGATCTCACTGTTCTTTTAAAACGAAATAAATTGAAACTATGTGTGCTTGTAAAATTCAGTTAAATTTAATGGAATATCGAATGTCAATTCATCTTTGAGATTGCCCGCGATTTAACACGTCGGTGATTTGAAAAAAATATTTTCTGTGTACCTTGAAGCTTAGCTTAGCTCAACTTAATTTAATTGACTTTACCCTCCATAGTTGCTAGTCGTGATTGACCGTAAAACAACAAATATACACAGTTCATTATTTTAATAGTTTTTTGGGCTAAGAGAGCTATTCCATAGTTCCATGAATTCAAGACCAATAAAAATTTCAGTCACATTCCTTGACCTTACAGTCAATTTAGGGTTAGATGAAGAAAATTAGTTCGACAGTCATTGCTACAGGAGACCGAGGAATCCTCTGCATCTTCGTGAAATCCTAAAAACTTTAATTTGTTCGTGGACAAATTTTAATTTGTACAAAGACGAAAACCGTATTAAAAATCGGTGGTCTAGTGGCTACCACTTCGGCCTTATAAGCAGGAGGTCGTGGGTTCAATTCCAGGTTCGTTCCTTTCCTACTTTGTATTTCTATCTTAGTTCTTTCTGTGTTTCACGTTCTACCAAAACGATTCTTACTGTTATAACCTTCCACACAATCGCAAAAACATCCCGTGGCATCTATGAGAGGTCGTAGAGTTCTCTGCATCTTTCTTTATTAGGTGTCCTACTAACCATCCTTCCCCTTCCTCAGCATTCGCAAGGACGTGGCCAGGACAGATCTCGACTATTGGAGATTGCAATGCTTCCATCTAAGAGATGGTGATTAGTCCCAAATCAATATCCGGGGTAACGGATGAAAGTAATGCTACTCTTATTGTATATTGTATTGTATATTGTATTGTATCATGGCTTGTACCACATACGAGTTTGTGCGAATTGCTCAATGCTAATGCTAGACGAAAACCGTATTAAAAATTAATTTGAAATGTTAATGTTTCGGTTGATGAGCGATATCATGATCCAAAGACTACTCAGCGCAGAGTCATACATGTTTTAAGCTCTTTCAGACGTAATTGGGTCTGGGCGGATTATGCGGAAAGACTTCCCGTTGGAAGTGCTCAAAGCGGACTACCAGAAAAAAAAACAAGATTTGAAGATGGAATATTCTCTGACAATTAACCCTCGTTGTAAAAAATAGAACACTAGCGAAAAAAGCACGCTTGTCGTACACAACGGAAGCCAGACTTCATTAGTGATTCGACGAGTTCCGGAATGTTAAAATAGATTTTTTTTAACATCATATATTAATTTCCTGTTTGGCATTTTTAAAGTCATTCAAATGATAATGGGAATTGGATTAAAGGGAGCCAGAAGCCGGCGGTGAGATTTTCTGGCCGTGTCCAGCAGTGTTAAATCCTATGTTCGGGATGCTGCTCTCCGGAATGGCATCTACTGGGTTACAAAGAAGCACGCCAGCGATGACAGATGCTTTCTGCGGATCTTGATGTGACTTCAACTGCGCCTGAGCGAGGCATTTTGTCGATGGTGGATACTTTAGGCTTCGGGAACCGTAGCCTCAAAGTTCGCTGGGACAAACGTAGACTCCTTAGATTTCTCTTCCACGATGGCCTTCACACGGCGTCATTGCCGCACTTACAAAATGGTGACTCGTTCGTCGCGACAACTAATCAAAAATTAAATCACATTTTTCTGTCTCGGAAAAGGCTGATTTTTGGCATCAACACGACACTACACACAACTCTCGGGAAACGCGACGAATTGCAATTCTTTCAATAAAAATGAGTCTCTGAGTCCCAATGAATGGCAATGAATGATTATTTTCGTTCTTTTTTATCCTCGTTGAAGACCGCTTCATGTTATCCATCATTCGTCACCGCGACTGGATAATGACAAGTATGCGTTCATAAATTACAGAGGTACTCAACTATTATAAGAGACGGTACATTCAAAGTTAATTGCCTATATGCCGGGTATTAAGCCACCCGGAGTGGAAATTAATTACTATGTCTGAAACTTGATTATGCATATGTACAACATGTGATAGATTTAGTTCGGAAAAGGTATTGGAGGGTAACCGCCCCTTCGGTGGGGTTTGATCCCACGACCCCAGTTCGCATGACAGGTGCTTTCCCTACTAAGCTACGAAGGACCTCCGTCGTCCACCGCAGCTTAGCGGGTACTGATGAAACCAAATTCCCAGCACCAGGTACCAGCCGATCTCTCGCAATACATTTTCAGAACTAACTCTCTCAAATGTATTTTTGTACACATCATGTCAACCAAGTAGGATGAGTATTTAGTATTGTCCGGCTCCTACACACTTGCTTCATCAGCAACGGCGCTCAATGAAGTAGGGTTGTGTGAGGTTGTGCCAGTTTGGTCGTCAGATCCCAACACGACCACACAAGCGAAGAGAGATCGCCACTCGAGATCAGTACATTCAAAGTTAATTGCCTATATGCCGGGTATTAAGCCACCCGGAGTGGAAATTAATTACTATGTCTGAAACTTGATTATGCATATGTACAACATGTGATAGATTTAGTTCGGAAAAGGTATTGGAGGGTAACCGCCCCTTCGGTGGGGTTTGATCCCACGACCCCAGTTCCCCAGGAGCCGGACAATACTAAATACTCATCCTACTTGGTTGACATGATGTGTACAAAAATACATTTGAGAGAGTTAGTTCTGAAAATGTATTGCGAGAGATCGGCTGGTACCTGGTGCTGGGAATTTGGTTTCATCAGTACCCGCTAAGCTGCGGTGGACGACGGAGGTCCTTCGTAGCTTAGTAGGGAAAGCACCTGTCATGCGAACTGGGGTCGTGGGATCAAACCCCACCGAAGGGGCGGTTACCCTCCAATACCTTTTCCGAACTAAATCTATCACATGTTGTACATATGCATAATCAAGTTTCAGACATAGTTATTATAAGAGAGATTATTTTTATTCTGGGTTTAGGTCTAGGATTGGTAATTCGGTAATTTTATTCATAATTCATAATCTACCCAGCTATATTTGAACCGGTGCCAGCGAAAGTGGTACATGTTACATTGAGTAAATTTTACAGGAGACGCATTTTTCCAAAACCTCAAAAATTAAAATTTGAATTAGCTATTTTCTGCAATTTAACTATACCAACGTGTTATGACTGGTGTGCCTAAAGGTAGTAATGAGAAATATGCGAAGTTTCTTGACACATTTCAAGTTTGTTTGAACAAAATGCACATGTACCACTATTAATGGGAACAAAAGGCAACAGAAACCGAAAATCGTTGCCAGTAAAAGTGGTACATGTTCATTTATAAAACTATTTTAAACAGCAGTAAACCATTTTGAAATTTAGAATAGAGTTAAAATCTGCTGCGGGAACATCTTTGTTGTTAAATTTTCTTTTCGATAAGCTGATTTTAGTGGGTAGAACTGTACATGTACCACTTTTCCTGTCAACGAAATTGCCATTGTGATATATACCAAAAACTAAAAAGTGCATATCTCCAGATTTAGTTGTCAAAAATCACTTTTTCGTCATTCCCTTACCAGATCTTTGCTAATAGAAGCCGTTGGTGTAAAAAACACAAAATCGACAAAAATGGTTTATGTACCACTTTCGCTGGCACCGGTTCATTTATAAATTCTTTATTAAACTTTCATCATTAATTGCAATGTGAAGTTGGAAAATATGTAGAAGTTTAATTCGATAGGTAACAATAGCTTGTTGTGCTGTGCAGTGCAGTTAAATAACGTGGAAACTGATTCTTTTCTGCACCAACTAGACTGTTTGACGAGAATGTATATAAGACAGTAGCATTTTAGTCCCAAATCAAAAAATATTATCGAGAAACGAAGATTTTACAATGGGTGGACGAAAACTGAGGTGAGGGCGATTTATAGGTGCCTTAACCGTTTAACTTGTTGCACAAATCATTTTTTCCAGCACTTGTAGTATTTATCCAACTTCGCAAGCCTCGTCATAGCCTTTTTAGAAGTTATTATAACGAAGTTTTGGTTATCGTCAAACATTAATTTCATTTCATCTAGCGTAAACGGTTCGATAGTTGCGGTATTATAGTTTTAAGAGAACATAAGAATTTAACGCAACAAAACGCATTGTCATTCAATTAGTTGACATGTCATAACACGAAAGAGAAGAAAACAGCTTGTAGGTGCCCGAGATGCCCTCAATATCGGTGAAGTATTATTGCGCTTTTTGCACTTTACAAGAGTTTTGCGAGAATCTTTTTCTCACACTCATCCTATTCTCACATTCAATACACTCAAAAAATTGTGATTTTCCGTGTATATTATTAAATAACATTGTGTGTGTGAGTGCTCAATCTGAAAACAAACAGACGTCAAATCATGGCGGAAACGATTTATTGTACACGCTCACATGTGGCTAACGAGTAATGGGTTATAATTTTCAGTAAGGTACACCGAGGCAAGTTGAAATGCGGGGTAAGTTGAAACGGAAGCTGTAATTAAGATAGGAAATGACCGAATGATCTGATTATTTTTTTCTACATACTACTCCCCTAAACGCACCTTCTGACTACCATTCCCGGAAGATTGCAGCTTTCAAAAGCAATCCATGCCAATGTTTATTTTTCGCCCTTTTTGCCCACGGTGGGTAATCATTCAATGTTGAATAAGCATAATGATTATGAAAAATCGATGAAAGAACTGTTTTAATTTTTGAATTTTGGTTGTTTGATATTGCTCCACCCACATGTTCAACTCATCGGGGTAAATAGAAATGCGTGGTGCGGGGCAAGTTGAAACAACGATTCAAAACGTCACCCTCGCAATTAAATGTAATATTTTTTCTCAGAAATCAACATGGTCGGTAAATACATTAGGAAAACATATATTTATAAAAACATGCAAACTTCTGGAAATAAATTTAATACATTTCCGCCTATTCCGTCATGAATGCAACCTTCCATGTTTAAACTGCAGTTTTGAGATTCTTAATCTACTGAGCACTCACTCTCAGAAAAATAAAACATAGAGTATGTAAACATTTCGTTAACTCCACCTTTCACTTCCCCAGCTGTCCATTTCTCTAATCTAAGAGTTTATGAGAAATATGCTGGCTGGTTAATTAATGGCGAATTAAACAAGTGCACAATATACAAGTGAACTAAATAATGAATCACCCTGAATAGTAATCTGAGTGGTCACTAGTAGGAGGAAATCAATTTGATAAATTTATACGCTGAAATACGCTTGAAATACGACTTTGTTGTACACTGCTCTTATTCGCTTAAGAGTCTCATGTCATTTTCTCCGAGTTAAGTAATTTGCCTTTGAATTTTTCAAGCAATGGACCATACTCAAGTTTATTTTTTGTGTAAAAGAATTCCGTCCACTTCGTAAGATATCACTAAATTAAAAGGGGTTTAAGGGAAAACATTTATAAATCATTTATCTTATCCTGATATTATACTTGACAGTTGAAATTGGCCGTTGAAATGGAAATTATGCTCTGAAATTAAAATATCACAATTGAAAAACAAATCGCCACCCAGAAAACGCAAAGTTTCAGGCGCCATTTTGTCGCGTGCCGAATATAATTTTACCGAAAGTGTGTTTAAATTGTAAATTGCAATTAATAGAGTCAAATCAGCAGAATACAAATCAAAGGGGTCGTTTATCAAGATGTGTATTGAATTCAAACGGTCTGCTTTAAATTAGGTATCTAGTTAGAAAATAGCTGTACGGATTATGATCCTAAGATTCGAAATCCGTCCACGGTATCAAAATCTGGAAAGTGATTTATATGCGAGTAAATAACAAGATGAGTCAACAAAAGTGGGACTTGTTTCCAAATTTCTAGAACAAAGCCCACCATTTTATCAGTTTTTCTTAAACATGAGACAATTTTAAGTTAATTTCTGAAAGAAAATCAAAATCGCCAAAAACCTACATGGGACTCTTATGCGAATCCTGGCAGCATTATAGTCACCGTTACAACCTCGTGCTTCTTGAGCCTCACTGAGTACATACATTTTGTTATTAATACGGCAGAATTAGCTTATGTCTGTATATAACGCAGTGTTTCAATTGAAACGATGCATATAAAAAAATAATTCAAATATACAAAATATTTATAGAAAAGTTTGGTAAGGTTGCTTATTTTTTATGTATAATCTTTAGCCCGAGCTAGCAAATACCGCAAACGGATTCAAAATATATCAAATGGTGTTTTTTTTACAGCACTTCGAATTTCAACTTTGAAAAAACCGTTTCAACTTGCCCCGGTGTACCTTAACAAAAATCGATCAACCTGAAATGAGAGTGAGTGTGTGAAAAAGAATCGGACAAATCACAATCTACACATAACTCTTCAGATTGGTGAAATCGGAAATATTAAAAACATTATTTTTGTTTCACATTTGCACCAACAGTTACGGTAGTGTTCCAACAGTTGCGAATCCCGTATGAAACAAATGGGGTTCGCAACTATAAGAACATGAATTATAAAATGCCGCTACTATTGGAACAAAGCACCAGTAATTGGAGAAACGTAGTTAGATAGCAATACTGGATTCTGTTGCAACTTAAAAACTCTACGTGCAAAGAAAAGTTAAAGGCCTTTCGGATACACCTCCAAAGTAAGCAAAATGAAGAAAAAATTAGTGCAATGGATCAAATAGCATTGAAAGATGCTTAGTTCCTCCACTATTGGATCTTTTACTCTATGTATGAATATCTCAAACGTGTTTTAACACCAGCAAGCAAATTTGCTTATAGTTTGTAACAACTAGAGATTCGGAATTAAGATATCCGCTCTGGAATGTGAATTATGCGCACGTGGATAAAGCTTGTACGTTACCGCGGCTAGTGCAAGCTGGGAGACTTGGGAGATCTGATTCCACTCAGTTTTTTTGTAGCGATAATAAACTTTTGATTGCGTTGAAATGGTGTTATAATATCCCATGCGAATTTCCGATAATTGAGTCAAGTACCTCAGTTTAGCTCAGTCGAGTCAATCATAAACGACAATTTCTGAACAAATGATCAATTTAGAGATCAGAAATAATCATTCAGAAATTCTCCTCCTCAGTTTTTTTTTTCAAACTTCAATAAACTGCATACGACGAACAAACAAGACACCGATCGAAACGTTCAAGAGGTTATCTGTGGGGATGTCCATATACCACGTGAACTGTTTAGGGGGAAGGGGGAGCATGGTAAATGTCCACGGTTCATACAAATTTTTGAAAATTTATTTTGGTAATTATCCACGTTGGGAAAGGGGATATCTAAAACTGACCAAAACCTGTCCAGTGTCCATATGATATTTTGACAGTCCCTGTTGAAACGTTCAGGAGTCAATCAGAGCTTAGAATAGAATTCAAATATTTCTAATACCAACATATGCATATGTATGGAACTGTCAAGAAGATGAGTCACAAATATCATCTAAATAATTTTCTTTAGCCAGTTCTCCTAAACTGTATTAAAATCTACATATTCTTAACGGCCATAATCTTTAGTGTCTTTTTCAAAGCCAAGATTGCATAGAATCCCTTTAATCTTACCCATGCACCTATTTGTTCAAATTTCTCAACTACATATTATTGTCCCAAAAACACATGATTCATACACGAAGTGATAACCATGAGATCAAAAACTTCAATTATAACTATTTTGACCAAACTGTACACGATAATCAAATTGACAGTCGCCGGTCAACTGAATTTCTCAACCAATTCACTCAATTAGCATAAAACGCTTCCAGTAATTTGTTTTCTAAGTGTATTCCAAACAACCAAGCTTCTTCCCTTTAGAAAGGCTAAGCACAATCCCCCCATTTCTCGGAATCTCGCGGGTAAACATCGCAACGTATTGATCCCCTTTCGGTGAATAAACACCACCAACCACCTATTTACTGCCTGGAATTGGCGATTTCGCGGTTGCCCATTTTCAGCCGCGCTCAGTGCTTCGCGCAATAGTGCCACCGATACGCTTGACAAGAAACGGCTTTTAGCCATCCATTCGTATCGATAGTTTTGCCTCGGTTTCCTGTCTGTGCCCGCCATTCGCTGGGCGTTCTTTCTTCAGTGCCAAATTGCCGTTACGGATGGGGTTTGGGAATTTCAAGTGGGAACGAAACTTCGCACAAGTAGTTTACCCGGTTGAATATTAATGCAGCTTTATTTACCCGATAGCTGTTTTGTTCACAGACGATTTGAATGATCTGATCCACATGATAACGATGTTTACGGTCGATTGAAATTTGGTTCGCGTTCCATCTGGTAAGCGATTGGGCGTCTTTTTTTAGTAGAGTACTGAAAATTTGCATCTGACAGCTAATTGGGTTGACAAACCTCTTTTCCGTTCATGCGCCGTGGCAATCGTCGGAAACCCGAACTGGCGTGAACTGTTTATTTGAATAATTAAGGCACTAAATTAGATCCGTCCCAACACTAAACGGTGACATGGATCGTGACCGAAGGTGCTGCGCTCCCAAAGTAGACACACGCTGGTTTTATTATTTTAAGCTCACTATTAATTGCCGTTTCACACTATCGGTTGTCCTGTTCCGTTTCGCCAACTGGTAAGTCCCATTATGATTTATTACAGGTCTGGCTTAGGTCATAAATCCGCTTACATGAAGTGAATGCCATATTGGCCAACTGGTGGCTGGTATTTGTTTTAGAGTTAGTTATTCAACCCTGTTGAGGGTGCCATGTTACAGAAAAACTCGAAATATAAAATTTATTCCCGTAATTAAACTTGAGTGTTTTTTAATAGATTTTATAACGATTTTGTTATTGCAATCACATTGTAAAGGATTACATGATAGTGCCAAAATTACCGACCTTTCAGGAGAGATAAGATTTGTCAAGATAATAATGTAGGGGAAACTGGACACACATGATCCCCGGGGACACATGATCCCCCCATGTTTTCTCGAAAACTAATCACATTTTTATACCAGTGATATGTGCAAACGAATCCGTTAGATAGATTATTGAATCTGAGTAATATTTGATATTAGTTACTTTATGTATATGGATTTTACAGAGGTTTTATTATTTTAGCATTCTCAATCCTTTTTTTCTTCAAAGGAGAAAAGTTTAATAGCTTTGAATATGTCCAACCAAAACGTACCAAATTTTTACTGGACAAAGATTTATTATAGTAGAATTGAATAAGTTCATTCAAATAACTATTGCTTTTTTTTCCAATGAATACAATAAACAAAACAAGATAAATACTCAACATGGACACCCTTGATCCCCCACAGTTTGGACACACTTGATCCCGATATTGCATATATTAAGGCGTTTGTTGTATACCGTCGCATATTATTGTATTGTATGTAACTAGTTGATCTGTTAAAATTATTTTCTAGTTAAAAAGTATAAATACATTTTATTTCTCTTTAATTTTGTTAATCAGACAATACACGCGCAATTTGAACAAAGTGTAGTTGAACATACTTTGTTTTGATTAGTTTTATTAAATGCATTTTAACATTATTTTCATATACATAAATTAAGCTTTGAAAATACTCAACAAATCACAGGGCTTAAAATCAGTATTGTTCGATCCGGTATTAACTTTTTTTTCCGTTTGAACGAGGAGAAGTTTGCTTACAATCACCATTTAGTTGTAAACCTTCTTAAAGAATTTTTAATAATAGTCTCATTCAACATCTTTTGGTCAGTCGTTTAAGAGAAATCGCATTTGTGTAATAATAACACGCACTACAAAAATTATAATACGTGATAGTACCATATTGATGTATGAAGTCATCATCCTGGTATGATCACGGTTGTGGTATTGGTAGTAGTCTGGCGATCTCGATGTACCGTCGTCGGGGGAGGCTATGGGTCAAATAGGGGTGAGAATGGGTCACTGTTTCAGCTACTTAGAATGATTGTAGAATAGATTGAATGCATCTGAGGGCAAGAAGATCAAATTATAAGAAACCTCTTTGAACAATTTAATAGAATAATTAGATTCCAAAATTACAAAGATATATTTATGTATCGATCAACCATTTTTGGTATCATCTGTATCAATCACAAAGAGAGATCCTCTTGGGAGCATCATGGTTGTCGTGATATGACCACTGTCTGTTAGTGGAGTGAATGGTTTGCAGATAAATCATCATCACCATGCCAATTTTGTTGCTATAGCAGACATTCTATCTGTCACTACTACTCTACTCGAGAACTAAAATACTTGTCTTGCTAAATACTTATATTACGGCAGACTTTGAAGAATTATTAGGATTTGAAGCTAGACCAATTCAACCTTTCATTAGACTTGGGAGAACCTTAACATGTTCAGGTCATAAAGGGATCAATTTCCCCCTATATGGGGATCAAATCTCCCGCAAGTTTTGAAAATGCCAAATTTTCTATCTTCCAGCAAAATCGATTTTTTGGTAACTTTCATGGACAAATAATTACTTCCAATGACGTTTTTGAATAGCTTATTAAGTTCTTTATCAAATCCATCAAGAAGCGTGCAAATCGGTGCATGCTACATCGAGAAATATCCTAAGCAAAAAGTGGGGATCATGTGTGTCCAGTTTCCCCTACTTTTCTTCTGCGATGATCTGAGCAACTTTAATCAAGATCCGTACTGGTGAATTGTTTTCGATCACAGAAAAGCTTTCAGATTTAGATCTTAGTTAAAAGGGAGTTCAGATACTGATATAACTTGACAAATTTCTGCAAACCAGCGTCATGTTCAATTTTCCATGACAGATTTATTTTCCATAATAAATTAGTATTAGATTAGTATGAAGTTGAAGAATTGTGAGAAAATGGCATTGACTTGAAAATCTATTTAAGGACAAGCCTCCCGGAATCCAAAAATAACATCACTCGTGTTTCAAAAGGCACACTACTTGATACGGAAGCAACGCACAACTGTCATTTTTATTGTTTCACACATGCTGAGACGCAGCAAAGTTGAAATAATAAAAATGGCAGTTGTGCGTTGCTTCCTTGTTGAGTGTTGTGCCCTTGAAAATGACAGTAGATTTAAATTTAGAATCCGGGAGGCTTGTCCTTAAACTCCGATATATTATAGCACATTTTGAAATTGTCTTAGATTTCGAATTCCCTCATTCAACCGCCAATAAACGATGTCATTAGAGGGTTAAGATGACTTGAATGAACTGATCGACTGGGGCGCCAATGAAAGACCCGGCCCTGTTTAGTCGCTTCAAGGTGGGTGGCTTCAATTAGGCATTTTCTGTACAACCCAAACGATTGGGGTCTCCTCCGAATTGGAACAAACCGTACTTCCGGCTTTCGCAATCAAAACGCCTCATTTAGTTGACATTTTCCGAATGCAACATGGCATGCAAATGAATCAGTTTCTTGTTTTCGGGGTAAACTGCTACAAGTTTTGAACGGCGCACCATTTGGCAGGAATTGGAAAATAAGAGGTGTTAAATGTTGCTCGAGATAAACATGCGAACATAAATAAAGCTGAACAAATAGAGGGCTATTTGTTGAGCGGACCGGTTAATAGCCGCCGCAGTGTGCCATGGAATAACGACGAGAGGCTTGTGTTGCCATGACAGCAACCGCAGTACCGGGGGGAGATAAAGCCATAGCTTGGAGCTCGAGATATGGGTACTTGAGAGTATGTTTGACCGTAATTGTGGCCGCCCATAATTGTCACTGACAAGAGGGCTCTTCTGATCATGACGACCGACGTAAACGATGACGCTGGAGCCTGCTTTTATGGTTTATCTCTGACGGCTGGCGCGAACTCTGTCTGCTGTCTATCTTTGGAGTAACTATATGACTTCGGCCGGCTGCACTTGATTGTGATAAACTTAACCAGCGCGCAGTCAAGTGGTAATTATCGAGAATGATTAACGCTTTGGAGTGTAATTAACCGTCGTGAATGATGAATTAGAAACGCAGAGGATGATTGAAATTGATGGTTTGTCTCAAGTCAATATTGACGAATGTAATGTCACGATGTCTCGATAAACAACAGTGGCTGAAACAGGTTTTGTAAAAAGTTTGTAATTAAGGTATTTTACCAAAATTTCTAAAATTCGGCCAATAAAATTCTATATACAATGAAGCATAAGCATTTGAGCATTTGAACGGAATCTGTCTTAGGAGACACTTCCCCTAATTATTCCTAATTATTAGTTATAACAGCTATATCAAATTATTTCAAATTGTGTGAATATCGTTATAGTTTTATTGGTTTTCGAATATAAACAAGCATAGAAAACCTAATAAAATTTAAAAAAAAAAATTTAAAAAAAAAACTACTCTCCTCAATTGACGTTTCTAGCAAAACATTTCTAAAACAACGAACATCCAAGCGAACATCACACAAGAGGATCATGAATATTGAAGGATTTAAAATCAGAATACCTTATAACCCAAGACAAAATTTTACAGAGGAATGTATCTCCGAAATTAAGATGCAGGAACCAGCAAAAAATATTTTTTCAACTTTGCTGCGTTCCAGTATGCATTAAAAAATAACCGTGACTGTCGTTAAAGTGGTGTGTTTAGAGCAAAATGATAAAAATAATGTACACCACACTGATTAGGGTAAAGTGCCCAATAGTGGTCCCCCAACCAATAGTGGACCCTCCAGCCATTTTTGCATTATTACAGCACAATGTGAACATTATGCTATGAAATTCCATCGGGTCGGGAGAACCTACCTTACAGTCTTATGATTTGATTACATGTATTGGAAATGCTATGGAAAGTAAAATTAAATGATTTTTAACAATTCTATAAAAAATAAACACGAGAGTGTCCTGTCGGGTTCCTTCCCGACCAAGAACTATGTTTTCACCTCCACTATGTTGGCCAGCGAACCCAGTCCAAAACGACACCTTTCCCAGGGCAGATTTTGTCATCGATTTATTACTAATTTACGACACTACTTTATTTGACACTAATTACATTTATTACTAAATACTAAACTTAACACGCAACAATAAAAACGATCAAGGGTTCGCCCCTCGAAATGTGCACGACGGCGGACTGTTTACAACTACTTTTATGTAGCATTTGCTGCTGCTGCTGTTGCCTTTGCACTATCGACGCCCCGAACGGCGATCGCATCGAACGCACGGCAAAGAGACTGCTAGAGAATAACGAGCCAATACCAATAGAAGTGCGACATCACTAATATCGCACAAGGAGTACCTCACACTGGAAATGTGGTTGTTTTGGTAACTCGACCGATTGCTCGCAGATATCCTCACCCACCCTGAAGTTGCCGGGAAACTTCTGAAAAGAAAGAAGAGAAAACTCCCCTCGATGCACTGGACGGAATCTGCTGAAGAACCCTAAACTTTGATTTCTACATTTTAAAAAGGCAAGTGGCACACTCTGTTGCACCCTATGCGGTACCACCCGTGATTTTCATCTTAAGAGCTGCACTGAAAACGTCCCTTCATTCCGATAGTCGATAGTGCTAATGGAACTTTCGTATTTTCTCACCCACCATTTCGGATAGCGGGTTACCTAGTTCTGCAAGCACTAGTTGCGTTCAATGGAGATCTTCGTTATTTCTTCATCGCTTCGGACAGACTAAGCTTCTTTATGAAGCATATCGTTTCGTGAGAACCTCCTTGTGTTATCTCTATCAATACCATTCACATTCCCCAAGCCTTCGTTCAGAAGTCCTTCGACTGCTTCCAGACGGTTCAAAGTAGGGCACATCCTTCGCTGACCACCATTGCGTATATCTGTCGTCTCGACTCGACCGAAGCTTCGACGTTGTCCACTCCGGTGATAAAGATCTCTTCGATCACGTTTGCTGTTCCAGTTTCACTCTACTGATTGTTGCGTCCTCACTGTGATGTCTTTTAATTCTCTGATGTCCACCAACACTTCAGCTTTCTCTGGGAGGGATACCATTGGATCCTTCAGACTGTGCGATATCGCCATATTGCAGGTGAATCCAGTCGCCTGAGTAGCTGATGTGACTTCGCCTGTCACTATCCATCCAAAAACGGACTCCGTCAGCACAGGTAGATCCTTGCCTAACGGGTTTTTTTCTTCCTGACGGGAAAAAGCTGAAGAACGCTTGGATGTCCAACAACATGTCGATCTTTCTTGATCGGAAAAACTCCGGATCCGCCAGCTCGATGTCCTCCGTTATATCCCATCCACTTGCCTGAACGGTGGAGGTTGGCAGGTTTGCTGTGACCTTCGGTAAAACGAGGAAGTCTATCGATCGAGCATACGATGAAAGGCGAGATTTGACGACAGCTTTTATCTTGTGCGATGCCTTTATTCCAGACTGGCCAATGCCCTGAATCGAGATGTTGACTTTCTGTACCGAAACGTTCATCGCCTGGCATAGATTAGCGGAGATAAAGTTACACTCTGACCCTGAATCCAGAAGTGCTCGTGCTGGATATCGACGACCCACGTCGTCCTCTATTACTACGACAGCTGTAGCCAAGAGAGCTCGGTATGAAACACACTGCGCCGCGTTGGAAGAAGTGGATTCGACCGCTAATGCGTTCGCTGCCCTGGAATTTGCACTTGTGCTACCCTGTTCCGGACTCCCTCCTGAAGTCGATCTCCTGGAGGATCCTTGGCTACCCCTGCGTTCTCCTCCCTTGAAACACAGCAAGGAATGGTGTCAACCTTTACAATGCCGACAAGAGAACTTCGACGTGCACTCCCGAGCTATGTGACCACGTTTGAGGCAATTGCGGCAAAGGGATGCTTCGCCCAAGAAAGACTCCCGGCTGGACTGCGACATCCTTAAAAACGATGGACACGTGTGAAGTCCATGTATCTCCGCACATGAGGGACACTTCGCGTTGTACGACTGTACGGCACTGTTGCTGACCTTCGGTGAAAATGACTTCTTTCTGCGTTGTGGTGACTGCTCGAAGACTTTCGACTCCACCTTCGCTGGTAGAGCTTCGAGAATTTGGATTATCCGCTGCAGGAACTCCAGCAAGTCCTTTATGGTGTCCTGCTCCTTCTTCGATGAGTGCTCGGGTCGAGACGAGCGCTTAGATGTTCGACCAGCAACAGATCTTTGTATTCGGCTGGTTGGATGATCTGATCCGGGGTCAGAATCACACGGTCGAACCCATCGACCAGTCTGTGGAGATCCGCGATTGACTCCGTGGTGAGGGACGGCAGTTTGAAGAGAGCCTGCACTTGCTTCTTCCGTAAAAGATTGCTGTTGTTGTAGCGTTTCAGCAGCGACTGCCACGCAACCTGGTAGTTGTCCCTCGTGATCTTAAGTGGATCGACTAGTGCCTTAGCTTCGCCTGCTAAGCACCCCTATGAGATAGTGAAATTTCTCCACATCGGGTAGGTCTTGCTTCTCGTGGATCAGAGACGTGTAGAGATCCCTGAAACTGAGCCAGTCGTCAATGTTGCCGTCGAAACTCTGCAGCTGGATTTAAGGTAGGCGAACGTGATCCATACCACTACGAAGAGTGACATCTCTAGGACGAGTCGACTGGTTCTGGATGGAATTATTCTAAACCTCTCCCACTTTCTCCGCCAGAAACGATTTCGCATCGTAGTAGCGGTTCTCCACCTCCAACTGCTCTCTTTGCAAACCTTCGGGCTCCGTGAAGTCCTCGTGCGCTTGTATTTCCCAGAATGCCTCACTTATCTGAACCCTCAAAACATCTAACTTCTCGAGACGAACATTGATTTGAGCGACAGGGGTACCCTCCTTAAAGTTCTTAACATATTGGCTAATGTTACTTAAAGATAGTTTTAACCCCTTCAGCCTCGTCGTCAAACTCTTCAAGAAATCCGCGTTCCTGTTAACGGGCTTCATGTTGCTGTCGTTGCTCCACGGAAACTCAAACGATGTCGTTAGTCAGTGGGTTACTCCACTCGCAGAATCGTACAACCGTCGGCAAATCCAAAAATTGATAAAATCGGAGATGTAATACTCAATATTGTCCGCTTCGGCAGGACATATACTGTTCAGCTCACCTATGAGAAGTACCAGCGGTGCAGCCGAAGCCAAAAACAGCAAATTCTCCGATTGAGAACACCTCCTTCATTCGGACGAATGCCTCCGATTCCGATCCAAGCCAGGAAATGCGAGGGAGTGGAAACACAGATGTAGTATACCAAAATTTTACTTCGGCTAGACATATACTGTTCGCCTCACCTATGAAACAACAGTAGGTACCAGTAGCCGAGTTCGCAAAATTCCAAGTTTTGTCAACAACTCTAATCAGCGGGTAGTTTCACACGAAATTGTCTTAGTTGATCAAATCCAGTGCAGCGGGGAAAGAACAGCCAATGTAGTTTCATAAAATTGCCTGCTTCGGCAGGACATATACTCAGTCTCACCTGGAGAACTAGAGATGGCGCTGAACGAATGAGCTTCAGTTCAAAGTCAATGAAAATCCCTCAAAATATCGTCCAAAGGTTATTCGCCTCGTAACAGTCGAAATTCGCAGGCGTGCAGTATCGAATATCCAGCTTCGGCTGGGCATATACTATTAAAATTAATTTACCTGGCCGGAAAAGCCTTTCCGTGATGCCCTAGCCTAGAAGCTCCCGTAGTGTCGTACGTCTCTGAATCGATCGTCGTCGATCCGTCGCAACTTGCACGGTCCGTGCACCCAAAATGTTCTTCGCCAACAGATATTCTCCGATGCCACCGGTCGAAGCAGCCGCAAATCGCACAGAAATGGTAATGTTGGTGTTAGCGAGAGTATTGCACAAGCTTCGGCTTCAGAACCGGTGCCCCCCGCAATTGGGGATTAATAAAAGAAATTTATCATGGGTTGTAGCCCCCCCTCCCGTATCAGTTCATAATCGTAACAGCTACCGAAAAACGTCTCTCACGGTATGCTACCTATCGAGAGTGTATACGGACATGATAAGTGAGAGATTTTCTCATTCTACTTTGGATTCAAACCCTGGTCCCAGGCATGGGAAGAGAGCTATCTTGGAAATCAAGATTCACGCAAATGGAAGGACGTTTAAACTTGTCTACGGGTTCAGGCTGCGATTCTTTAGTACCTTCTTCAATGGGTAGAAATGCTGCTCGACATATTAATCTTTTTTTTTTTGAAGATTCATTTTAATGCTCTATGTCGTCGATTTAAATGCTCATTTTGCTTCTGGTTTATTGCTGCTAGAGAAACAGGAGAAAAAAGCCCTCCTACTTGGTGCGTAACGCTTCGAAAAAACACTTCTGCTCGGGACGTCAATTTTGGTGTCTTCCCTAACTTAGATTTTGAGACCATGTTTGAAGGAAGTGACAAAAAAAAAGTTGATTCATTCGATTACCGAACGACGATTCGATTAAATTCACCAATTTCTGAAAACTGAATCTTTTCGTGTATCTGTCTCATCCATCTTGTGTTATTGAAAGGTTTATAAAATCTACGTTTGACCCCGGAACGCAAAGTTCAGTCCCGGAGCAAACCCCAGACTGCTGGTATAGATCCAATTGCAGTCTTTGGAATGGGCGCATAAGATCTCTTATGGGTCCAGGTCTCAGGGCGTACGGGCGCAGGAGAGATTCGCTGTGATGTCGTCCCAATGGTGGTCACGTCGATGATGGGAAGTGTGAAACGTTAGTTGGATTTTAGTCGTCATCAATTAAATTAAATTTTCCGAGCACTTGTGACCTTCCAGATCCACGATAACACCACATTTCTTTTTGGAGTTCTACTATCGTGGAGGAATAAAAATCTTGCATGCGAACGTTCCACTACGCAGAATTGTGATCATTTTTGCGGCCGTCCCACCAACGCAGAAAAAGAAACACATGAATGTGGGCGTCTCACCACGCAAAATTGATAAAAATGATCAATTCCGATCCACAATAACACCGTTCTCTTACGGGCGTCCCACCAACTCAAGTCAACTTTTCCCCAATACACACTTGACATAATCCATTAACAAACAAATAAAATCGACGAGATTGGATACAATGACAAATTTACAGATCAAAAGAAAGCATAGCCGAAACTACAATGTTTGACATACCAAACAGAGAGTATGAACAATACAATGCTAGCAAATAATCGTCGGATACCTTTGAAGTGCTTCAAAGACTCAACACAGAAACAATTCTCAAAAGCAGTATCCTTCTGATTGACATAGATATAACGAAACAACACACCAAGAATCTGATTCTGGTTGATTCGAACGCAAAATAACGTTCCACTGAAACTAGGCAAAATCCTCCCGATGCACTTACAATTATCAGGCAAGCGCCCCCACATAGTGTTGCTGGACGCATTTCTGACACCACAGCACTGAAAAAATAAACTTTGCTGGATCCCAGTGAAAAAATTTAGAGTGCATTACTCTTCTTACCTCTGCAAAAATGTTCCGCTGCTTCAACTCTTTTTCGGCTCTTCGTAAAATGCGTTCTTTTCACTCAGTTCTATATACATAAAATGGGTGCTTTCACGAGCAACGTTGGAACATACACCTGACATGATCGCTAAAATGTGCACCTTAACATTTTGTGTTCGTTGCTGCTCGAAATAAAAATGCGACCGGTTTTGGTCTGGTTTTGGTCACGTCCCTGATACTGATATATATCTGGATCTCGGCAAGAAGACTATGGTTGCCACCAGAAGCAGTGACTGCACATTCCTCCGTCCACTAAGTGGCTGTCCAATTCAGATACACATATCTTTATAGATGGTGGCGATATCGGATGCGGAATCGTGCTGGAGCTTCAATGCGGTTCCGTTCAGCTTGACCGAGATGAACTTCCATTGGTTCCAACTAGGGGTCGTGAAAATTCGCGATTTCGCGGAAGCCGCGAAATCCGCGAAATTCGATGTTAGCCGCGAAATTTAAACATTTTTGCGAAAACCCGCGAAATCAACCTTTCCCTTCAATAATTTTATTCCATTCTATTGCCTAAGCCGACACAAACTCGACAAACAACGCATTTTTTAACGTCTCGAAAATATTTTTTGTATAAAAGTGCCAAAATTAAATTGAAGAACAATTTTGTTTTTCTTTCAATTTTTAAAAATAGTTAGAGACGTAAACAATATGGGCTGTTGGTTCGAAGTACACAAAAAATAACAACACGAATGATTAGAAGCTACACACGATGCTCTGCCGAGACCGCTTTCCTTAGCTATTCAAAATAGCGGTGAAATATCTGTCTATTCCTGGAAACTCGGTAGATGTTGAACGTAGTGTCAGCTAGTACAATTTAACGACGGAACGACGGAAAAAAATTTGGCCGACCAAGTGCTTTAGACCAGTAATGCAAAATTATTTTAAAATAATAAACGCAACAATTTAAATAAATATGGAATATGGAATATTCATCGTCTTTTTTATTTTTTGTACCGAAATATAATTCACTGCGAAATTGCCGCGAATTTTCAGTTTTTCTGAATTGGCTGTCCGCGAAATGTGTGAAAATTTTGCCACGAATTTCCACCACCTCTAGTTCCAACGTTATATGGATATTCCTCGCCTTGATGGATTCTGATGATGTGGGCTTCTTATTGGAACAACAATACCCTTCCTTATGCCCTTGTTGTTCTCACGGACGTAGTAATGGTCACCACTATAGACACTATAGGTTCCATAGACGAGCTGAGGCGAAGGCGAGTGTAGCCAAACGAGCATGACGTCACGATTGTAATCCAAGCAACGGAGCGTGTGACGTCAAATTCACGTGCTACACTGTGAAAAAGTGGAAAAACACACTTAATCGAAATGACCCAACCGTTCCTGCGCTCGTCTATGGAACCTATAGTGTCTATAGTCACCACAGGTCCAGCATGGTGTTTTTTGGGGAACTTTCAAAATCTTCTTCCCAGGCCTCTGGTGTTTTTTTTAGATTCTCCAGGGTTACCTTGCCTGTGGCTTCTGCTTGTTTGTTTACTGATGTTCCGTCGGCTTTCAGTTTCGAGATCAATCTGGCTTGTAAAATTGAAACGCTTTCCAGTGTTTGTTCACCATGGCAGCATACGATGTGAAACTGTCCCCGTCGCTTATCGTGTACTGGAGGCATAGCCGATTTGTATCACTGGAACAGTTTCTTCCACTTTGCAACGGTCTCGTCCAGGCTGTAGACCCGGCAATGCTTCGATAGAATGATGTTCTCGTTCTTATAGCTTGCGAAGAGCAACATCGCGTTTTCCAAAGACTTGATGATTTTCTTGCCGCCGGCAGCTCGACTGCCCTAATTTCCCAGCTATTCAATCTGTTGCTACTGTACTTCAAACTGCTAATACTGCTTCGCCATAAGATAGAGTTATTTTTGATAGTCGATCGCTAGTCGATAGCTATCGACGACATCATTGCGTTTAAATATGCTGCAGTCATTATTTTTTTTTTATTTCAAAGAAATTTTCTTCTATCCAACAGCGATTGTACTTTGAAAAGGTTTTTTTTAAATCAAATTTCTTTCGAAAATAGTTGGGTTGGGTCCTCAAATAACTGATTTAGGGCACTGCACGATCTAATCTCTTTCCCTTTCGTTCTTCATGAAAGTTAGAAAACAAGAAGATCAGTAACTGTCAACTTATCGTTTCCTAGTTTCTATGTAGTGGGAAAGAGATAAAACTCGCCTTCGCAGTGACCAATCACTAGTTTGAATGTCGCGAGAAGATTGTGACTTAAAAACTGTTTCCATTGATGATGGCTTCTCGATTGTTCTTCAAACGCCAACAGTGCGAAAAAATGTCGTCTAGTACTGCTGCCAAGGACGCTATGGTAGCGAATAATTTTCAGCCGTTGTCCGCTGGGACCACTATCGGATGCCATCGTCCGCTCTCCTTGAAAACTCGGACGAAAATGATGAACGCGCGAAATACGAATTTTTATGCACAGAAAAATGAAGCGGCGGTTCCAAAAGCCCGTAACTTACATCAATCTGATGTCCGTGTTGGGTCTGCATGAGCGGTATTGGTTGGTACTAGGTTTGGAATGAATTGGAGTTTTCAATAGTCTGACGTTAAGAATCAATAGTTTCAATGGATTTGGAAAATTGTTGGAAGGTTTCCAAATTGATTGATAAAGTAATTTCGAAAATCCTTCGAAATATAATGCTATTGGTGTGCGGAATCTCGCCTATTTTATTGATAGTCTCTGATTTGGAATTTTTCGTTCTACATCATGTATCCAAACCTTCTCCTCAGATGTAACGAGTGGCAACTAAAAAATTGGAATGAAAAGAATGGCTCGGGATAAAAAATACAAAGAAGTAAAGTTCAATCTAACATATGTTATACAAAGAGCTGTTCTTAGTCTTCAAACTTAGACTAATTAATATTGGCATATCTAGACCAACATTTGAAAAGGGCGTAACAGCCAAAATTTATTCCTTCGGATTCCTTATCTACATACATAGCTATATACCTAGACAAAATACAAGACAAATTTTGGCTGTTACGCCCTTTTCAAATGTTGGTCTAGATATGGTCCGTGGTTCGCCGTGCGGCGCAGCTTAGTCTTGTTAGTATAACATGTCCGCTGAACGGTTCTACCACATCGATTTTCTGAATGTTGCTTCTGATCCTGCTTATGAATTGCTTCGTGACTTTGGCCTTACAATCTTTGTATGAAATGGAGCTGAGTACACCAAATAATGCTTTGACAGTTTTCGGAACATATTCACGCTTAAAATGTTCGACCGTGTACTTTTCCCATGATCTTTGTTCGCTTGAAAAATTTACAGATCACGCCGCAGTACTTCTTGTTTCGACGGCCATTTGTTCAAAACAGTTTCAATAGAAATCACATGGGATTCTAAAAAACAATTTACTTTAAACTGTTTGTTTTACCATCAGAAACAGAGGTAGGTAGATAACAGTAAACAAACAACGACAACCCTAAACTTTTCGGTTATCACAAAATATGGCTACTGGAACATTAAACCCCGACACGAGTGAGAGTGAATCCGAGGAAATATGACACCCGCACAGCAAAGCCTCTTGCCTAGCGCAATGTAGCACAACACACAGCAGGCGACGACGACCTACAGTGGGACTTTCTTGTTTTAAAAGGTAGTCAAAATCTATTCGTCTATTATGTCAACTTACTGACTTACATTCTTCTAACGCATGGTAGGGCGGCTTTGCTAGGTTTTGTTCTATTATTGCCAGGGGGGTTTTGTTGATCAAATTTTATGAAATTTGGCCACAATATTCTTGGACATGCAAAGAATGTTAAGTCCAAATTTGAGGATAAATAGTTATAGAAAACCCCCCTGACAATAGTAGAATAAAACCTGCCGAAGCCGTGTGTGTGTGTGTGTGTCGTCTGCTCTAGAACGTCGGAAAGGTAGCGAGAACGCATTTGGTTGACATGTCCTTTCATCAGCTTCTGTTTCCTCTCCCTTCTTGGGGTATGATGAACTGTACGGAATATCTCCGTTCTATAGCTCGACTGGACATCCAGAACTTGGTATTTCGGGCATGCTGCTCGACATATACATCTTTTTTGAAGATTCATTTTAATGTTCTATGTCGTCGATTGAGATGCTCATTTTGCTTCTGGTTTATTGCTGCTAGAGAAACAAGAGAAAAATCCCTCCTACGTGGTGCGTAGCTCTTTTCGGAAAATCACTTCTGCTCGTAACGTCAATTTTGGTGTCTTCCACTCACCTAGATTTTATGATTTTTTTAGACAATGCTTGAAGGAAGCGACAAAATAAAGTTGATTCGAAGATCCCTGATTTCCTAGCGAAACATCTGTTGACATCAAGATTGTCGAGTTGCTTTGCATGTGCTGGCCAATCTTCGTTGATAAAATTCACCAATTGCTGAGAACTGAATCTTTTCGTGTATCTGTCTCATCCATATTGTGTTATTGGAAGGTTTATAAAATCTACTTTTGACCCCGGAACGCAAAGTTCAGTCCCGGAGTAAACCCCAGACTGCTGGTATAGATCCAATTGCAGTCTTTGGAATGGGTGCATAGGATCTCTTATGGGTCCAAGTCTCAGACCTTCCACCACATTTCTTTTTGGAGTTCTACTATCGTGGAGGAATAAAAATCTTGCATGCGAACGTTCCACTACGCAGAATTGTGATCATTCTTGCGGCCGTCCCACCAACGCAGAAAATAAACACATGAATGTGGGTGTCTCACCACGCAAAATTGATAAAAATGATCAATTCCGAACCACAATGACAACGTTCTCTTACGGGCGTCCTACCAACTCAAGTCAACTTTTGCCCAACACACATTTAGCATAATCCATTAACAAAAAAATAAAATCGACGAGATTGGATAAAATGACAAATTTACAGATCAAAAGAAAGCATAGCCGAAAATACAATATTTGACACATACCAAACAGAGAGTATGAACAATACAATGCTAGAAAATAATCGTCAGATACCTTTGAAGTGGTTGAAGAATTCATGTACTTGGGCTCACTGGTGACCGCCGATAACGATACCAGCAGAGAAATTCGGAGGCGCATAGTGGCTGGAAATCGTACGTACTTTGGACTCCGTAAGACGCTCCGATCGAATAGAGTTCGCCGCCGTACCAAACTGACTATCTACAAAACGCTTATTAGACCGGTAGTCCTCTACGGACCCGAGACCTGGACGATGCTCGTGGAGGACCAACGCGCACTGGGAGTTTTTTAAAGGAAAGTGTTGCGTACCATCTATGGTGGGGTGCAGATGGCGGACGGTACGTGGAGGAAGCGAATGAACCACGAGTTGCATCAGCTGTTGGGAGAACCATCCATCGTTCACACCGCGAAAATCGGAATACTGCGGTGGGCCGGGTACGTAGTCAGAATGTCGGACAGTAATCCAGTGAAAATGGTTCTCGACAATGATCCGACGGGAACAAGAAGGCGAGGTGCACAGCGGGCAAGGTGGATCGATCAGGTGGAGGACGATTTGCGGACCCTCCGCAGACTGCGTGGTTGGCGAAGTGCAGCCATGGACCGAACTGAATGGAGAAGACTTTTATGTGCAGCACAGGCCACTCCGGCCTTAGTATGATACTAAATAAAATAAATACCTTTGAAGTGCTTCAAAGACTCAACACAAAAACAATTCTCAAAAGCAGTATCCTTCTGATTACCATAGATATAACGAAACAACACACCAAGAATCTGATCCTGGTGTCAGCAGACGTTCAACAAAGAAAGTTCCACTGAAACTCAGCAATATTCTCCCGATGAACTTACAATGATCAGGCAAGCGCCCCCACATAGTGTTGCTGGACGCATTGCTGACAGCACAGCACTGAAAGAATAAACTTTGCTTGATCCCAGCGAAAAAAAAACTTAGAGTGCATTACTCTTCATACCTCTGAAATGAAAAAATGTTCCGCTGCTTCAACTCTTTTTTGGCTCTCCGTGAAAAGCGTTCTTTTCACACACTTCTATATATATTAAATAGTGGGTGCTTTCACGAGTAACGTTGGAAAATAGACCTGGCAGGATCGCTAAAATGTACACCTCAACATTTTGAGTTCGTTGCTGCTCGAAATAAAAATGCGACCGGTTTTGGTCACGTCCCTGATACTGATATATATCTGGATCTCGGCAAGAAGACTATGGTTGCCACCAGAAGCAGTGACTGCACATTCCTCCGTCCACTAAGTGGCTGTCCAATTCAGATACAAATATCTTTATAGATGGTGGCGATATCGGATGCTGAATCGTGCTGGAGCTTCAATGCGGTCCCGTTCAGCTTGACCGAGATGAACTTCCATTGGTTCCAACGTTATATGGATATTCCTCGCCTTGATGGATTCTGATGATGTGGGCTTCTTATTGGAACAACAATACCCTTCCTTATGCCCTTGTTGTTCTCACGGACGTAGTAATGGTCACCACAGGTCCAGCATGGTGTTTTTTGGGGAACTTTCAAAATCTTCTTCGCAGGCCTCTGGTTGTAGAAGAAAAGATTGACGTTGCGTTTTTTTTTTAGATTCTCCAGGGTTACCTTGCCTGTGGCTTCTGCTTGTTTGTTTACTGATGTTCCGTCGGCTTTCAGTTTCGAGATCAATCTGGCTTGGATGGTTGCATCCCATTGAACTGATTCGGGGTCAGCCTCTTAGAAAGTTGAAACGCTTTCCAGTGTTTGTTCACCATGGCAGCATACGATGTGAAACTGTCCCCGTCGCTTATCGTGTACTGGAGGCACAGCCGATTTGTATCACTGGAACAGTTTCTTCCACTTTGCAACGGTCTCGTCCAGGCTGTAGACCCGGCAATGCTTCGATAGAATGACGTTCTCGTACTTATAGCTTGCGAAGAGCAACATCGCGTTTTCCAAAGACTTGATGATTTTCTTGCCGCCGGCAGCTCTACTGCCCTAATTTCCCAGCTATTCAATCTGTTGCTACTGTACTTCAAACTGCTAATACTGCTTCGCTATAAGATAGAGTTCTTTTTGGTAGTCCTGAAAAGGACTGATTGTGCGCTTTTTGTGACGCACGGTACCACCGGCGCCATTGAAGAGTTTATTGTAGTGCGCAATCCGATCTTTGCAAATAAATTAACTTCGAACACAGCTTCCGATTATTCACTAAAAGCAAAACGTGTTGCCTCAGCGGCGATGCGGCTGAAGAAATTCGTCATTTTCCGACTTGGGGTTGAACATGCATTCTCCAGTCATCTCCCAGATCTATTGACTCGGTGCGGCTTCTTAGTTTGGCAACTGTTAGGAGGAGGCTATCCACTGCATGAATTCCGTGCAGGTTTGCTTGATGTGGGCCACGGCAAATCAAGCAAAAATGGCACAAAAAGAATACGAATAACTAATTCGCTCCCCCTCCCTCTCAACTTCTACATGATTGCTGCCAGTGAGCTAAATTGTACTAAGGTGGTTTTAACGTAGGATTACGTCCTTCGGCAAAGTAGGGAGGTCATTCTGAGACCGTCACGAAAAGTGGTCAGGAAGTATTTTACTCTCTCACTGTATTTATGGAGCGCAAACGGTGACGTCAATATATGCGTAGCTTAGCTCAGCGGGAGAGCGAAAAAGACCATTAGTCGCATGCAGCTCTTCTCTAGCCAAACGATTATGTTATTTTTTACTTTTAAGAAATTTTCTTCTACCCAACAGCGATTGTACTTTGAATTTTTTTTTCAAATCAAATTTCTTCTGAAAATAGTTGGGTTGGATCCTCAAATAACTGATTTAGGGCACTGCACGATCTAATCTCTTTCCCTTTCGTTCTTTATGAAAGTTAGAAAACAAGATCAGTAACTGTCAACTTATCGTTTCCTATAGTTTCTATGTAGTGAGAAAGAGATAAAACTCGCCTTCGCAGAGACCAATCACTTTGAATTTCGCGAGAAGATTGTGACTTAAAAACTGTTTCCATTGATGATGGCTGCTCGATTGTTCTTCAAACGCCACCAGTGCGAAAAAATGTCGTCTAGTACTGCTGCCAAGGACGCTATGGTAGCGAATGATGCCATCGTCCGCTCTCCTTGAAATCTCGGACGAAAATGATGAACACGCGAAATACGAATTTTTATGCACAGAAAAATGAAGCGGCGGTTCCAAAAGCCCGTAAATCAATCTGATGTCCGTGTTGGGGATGCATGAGCGGAATTGGTTGGTACTAGGTTTGGAATGAATTGGAGTTTTCAATAGTCTGACGTTTAGAATCAATAGTTTCAATGGATTTGGAAAATTGTTGGAAGGTTTCCGAATCGATTGATAAAGTAATTTCGAAAATCCTCCGAAATATAATGCTATTGGTGTGCGGGATCTCGCCTATTTTATTGATAGACTTCGATTTGGAATTTTTCGTTCTACATCACCTTCTCCTCAGATGTCACGAGTGGCAACTAAAAAAATGGAATGAAAAGAATGGCTCGGGATAAAAAATACAAAGAAGTAAAGTTCAATCTAACATATGTTATACAAAGAGCTGTCCTTAGTCTTCAAACTAAGACTAATGAATATTGGCATATGGTCCGTGGTTCGCCATGCGGCGCAGCTTAGTCTTGTTAGTATAACATGACCGCTGTACGGTTCTAACACATCGATTTTCTGAATGCTGCTTCTGATCCTGCTTATGAGTTGCTTCGTGTCTTTGGCCTTACAATCATCTTTGTATGCAATGGAGCTGAGTACACCAAACAATGCTATGACAGTTTTCGGAACATTTTCACGCTTAAAATGTTCGACCGTGTACTTTTCCCATGATCTTTGTTCGCTTGAAAAAATTACAATGCACGCCGCAGTACTTCTTGTTTCGACGGCATGTTGTAAGCAATGTTGGAGTGAAAGTATGTGTGTGGCAATTCTAAATATTCATTCATATTAAGTTATATTTTTGTGAAAGCATAATTATTCTGAAAGAAAAGTATTGAAGTCATTCCAATTTTTAAGTTGCCACCCGTTAGCTTACGTCAAACCCCATTTTTTTTTCAAAACAGTACCAATAGAAATCACATGGGATTCTAAAAAAAACAATTTTCCATAAACTGTTTGTTTTATCATCAGTAACTGAGGTAAGCAGATAACAGGAAACAAACAAACAACAACGCCAAACTTTTCGGTTATCACAAAATATGGCTACTGGAACAATAAACCCCCAGACGAGCGAGAGTGTATCCGAGGAAATATGACACCCGCACATCAAAGCCTCTTGCCTAGTGCCATGTAGCACAAAACACAGCAGGCGACGACGACCTACAGTGGGACTTTCTTGTTTTAAAAGGTAGTCAAAATCTATTTGTCTATCATGTCAACTTATTTACATACATTCTTCTAACTCATGGTAGGGCGGCTTTGGTAGGTTTTGTTCTATTATTGTCATGGGGTTTTGTTGACCAAATTTTATGAAATTTGGCCACAATATTCTTGGACATGCAAAGAATGTTAAATCCAAATTTGAGGATAAATAGTTATAGAAAACCCCCCTGGCAATAATAGAACAAAATCTGCCGAAGCCGTCATTTCCCTGATATTACGATAGCGCTTACTTTCTGTTATAATTAGGCCTTGTTTGTTTCGCTTATCAGAAGACGAGTTATTACTATTCGATTTAATTACATTACTTGATTGTAAACTAAGCATCTGAATTGCATTTCCCGCAAACAATCCATTTTTAAGAGGTACCGAAAAGGCGTTTTGCCTCCCAATATTTCTGTACATGATTTTTTAAAGGCAAAGGCATTTGTATTTCGAATTTAGTCTCATTGTGCGGCAATGTTGATGGCTGCGACAACCGATTATTCGTATCCCGCTGCACACGCACATTTTAAATCGATTGTGATGCGTAATCTCACGCCGTTACGTATAGAAAAGATTCGAAAGTTTCGGAATGATAATTAATGTCCAGTCCATCTTGAAAACACTCCATTAATTGCCTTACTTCAATTCGAATTAATAAATTCCTCCGAAAAGTGAATGCTCGATCGTCATGAAATACATTTTATTTTTATTTACGTTTTAATTGCCTTATATCAGACCACGTCCAGTTGAGCCTTCTTATCACTACCGACTGGCACGATGCCATATCGCGTAAGCCGGCTTCCTCACGTTCAAACTTTGATAGACCGCTTATTATTAAAACATTTGCCATTTATATGTACAAATTGATTATTTTATTTTCGTGCGGTCCAAATAAATGACGCAATCGTGATGTTTCCCGTCAACAGCCATCGATCGCGGAGACTTCGCGGAGTCTGTGCCGTCGTTCGGATCCTCGATGCTCTCCAATCGACTTATTCATCTGAAAGACGCCCTGATGTCTCTGCCTCTCGGCTGTTTTGCATTTTGAATCACTTAAGAATGCACCCATTAAGGGTACCCTTTTCCATCATTAGGCAAGAATCTGTGTCATTCGACGTGAATTGGATCGCTCCCTTTTACTATGCAGGCAGGCATGTAGGCATAGCCGGACTCGGAAAGTGAAACACGAGATTTGAATAGCCTCCAGCGTCGTTAATAGTTACTCGGCATGCAAATCCAGAACACAGAATTTAACTTGGACTGACAAAGTGTGGCACTCCCTTTTCCTCTTTTTTTCTCTGTTCCAATGTTTGTTTTCGCTCTTTTAGACCCATAATCTCGGCTTGCAATTTGTGGTGGCCTTTCGCTTCAGTTCCCTTCCAGCCAACATCTGCATCGCGTGTGACATCTGTGTTTATGTTTCTGTAGATTGGTGCTTTTGTTCGGATGTAGGTTACCCAATGATCTGGATGCTGACGTGGGGTCCGCTGACTGAGAAATGGGTTGACAGTTCTCTGTCTTTGCAATTTGAGCATATACTGTCTATTGGAGGACCTGAAATAGATATTTGAAAAGCTTTTTTCAATGATGGCTGTAACGGAATCATCAAAGTAAAATGATAAATTCAATTTAGTCATTCAGCAACACATGGAATCTTGTTTTGGTTGAGTATTTGTTTTTCAAGAAACGAGTCACAAATTCTGCTCCAATAGGGCACTGCACGGAAAAATCTCTTTCTCTTTCGTTCCTCATAAATTTTGACGTTTACTGGCCTTGTTGTTTTCTAATTTCTTTGCAGCGAGAAAGAGACAAAGCAGTCCATGCAGTGCCCTATATCAACCTATCGCTGCTTACGGAAACGCTACACAATTATTTACACTGGAATTATTTGCCGCATCATCCAAGTGCTGGAATATTGATCGCATCATCACCTCCCTAACAAACTCTCATAAATACCTTCCGGCTTGATAGGGCACAAAATTGCCGTCCGTGATGCAAAGTGCAATCATCCTTCAATTCAATCGAAGCAGGCGCGGTGTAAATGCGTGGAAGGGCAACTTCGTGTCGCGGCTTGACTCCGGGTGCAACGACGACGACGACGGTGTGGTAGTGAAGTGGTGCTCCGCCAGGTCAGGCGATGTTTTACATTGATTATAACGGCTGACGATCAAGCATGATTGTGTGAATCAATTTCCCATCTTCATAATAACTCATAAAGGTACGCTGAGGCTGCGGTTCACCATGGACTAGAACGAGACTCAGCTACCGCAATGATTGTCGGGTTTCTCAAGTGGGCTACAAGCGTGATTATAGCTTCGAATTAGCGCGTCTATTCCATTTATCGACCATGGTGTATTTGTTTCCTCTAATAATATTAATGATTATACACTGTCACCGTTATGAAAAGTTGTGATTGGTTGGTTTACAGTGAGGTGGTCTATTTAGGTACGATCTGCGTCATAAATCATTTGGTTCAGCGTGGTCTTTCTATGTTGTCAACTGTAATGGGCAAACAACGAGACCCACGACTTTCAGAAGTGAAAAACCACAAAGGTTGTTGATAGGCCATAAATTAAAGCGACCGTTCGGCGTGGTAGTCCAAAGGTTTTCGGCTACCAACGCCTACTTGAATAGATCTTTTCTGTGTGTCAAAAAAGTCGAGTTCGTTCGATTTGTGCGGTCTTCCTGGTGACGATTTCTGTTTCTGAGGCGAGAATCGATAAATATTTTATTGGCTCTACGCATTTGAAACGAAACGTTGCTGATGAAATATATATTTTCTAATACTGTAGTGTTATTGCCATGTAGTTTCGGTGCAGGTTCAAAATTCAATGATTAAAATAATGTTCTGAAAAAAAACGAAGAAATTTTTTTTCTGTTTCTGTCTCAGATGTAAAAAATAATTTAACTGCACCATGGACCACATGAACTGGTCGGAATGTAGGAGCATGGTTCAATGTCTGAAAGGCTCTGATTAAATCTTAGTTATGAAATGACGTTCGTCCTTGTTCCAAGGTACTAAGGCAACAAACGTATAGATTCGTGCGTTTCGTGACTCCTCGATGCGAGTTTGCTCCAGATCAACATTAATTTAGTGATTGACACTAATGAGTTTTATTTCATTCCAAGCGATGGACTAGAGAGCCGTCCATATACCACGTGGACAACTAAGGGAGAGCGACGAGCTACTGTGCAGTCCACGTTTGCCCATGGAGAGGGGTGTAGAGGTATAACAAATGTCCACGTGGACTTTTTTTTGCTGGAATTCATTCCAAATTTATTTTCAGGTGGATTTGTTAGGAAAAATCAGATTTCAGTCATATGAAAATGTTAATAATTTTAAACCATAAACATTGAAATTAAATATTATAAACACCATAAGGAAGACGTTTATTGGCAGCGATTTTATAATTCCAGGAATCCTTCGTAAATTTTGCGAACAAAAGTGAAATAGATGCTATGCTTGTTCCCATCGTAGTCAAACTGCAATCTTCAGGTCGAACAAGGACACCGTTGAAAATGCAGAACGATTTCAAAGAAGGCAGAAGTATGCCAAACGTTCATTATGTCTAACGTACTTATACCTAACGAATTACATCGCATTACCTTGAATAAATTCTTTAAAACGTCTCCTGGAAATTCTTTGGAATTTCCTTACAATGTTCTTCGGAGTTTCCTTAGCAAATTTATTGAGATTTTCTTGAACATTCTTTATGACACTCTTCGGGATTTACTCAGCTCAATTTTCGGAAATACTTTCACAGTAAACTCTCTTAAAATATTCTCCAATAACTATTCAGAAGATCCTTGGCCAACTCTTTGGATTTTCCCCAACTGCTTTTTTTCGAGTTTCTGCAGAAAATTTATCGCAACTTCCACTTTCAATTCTTTTAAATATCATCGGTTAATTATTGGAGATTTCCTCAACCCATTCTTTGAAATCCCATCAAAAAGTAATTTGAAAATTTCTCGAACATTCTTCAAAAATTCTTCGAAGATGCCTCGGGATATCCGTCAAACTTTTTCGACGTAGCGCAATATGGCACGAAAATTCAGCGAAATTCCGTCTGGACATGCCTCAATATTCCTTATGAATATTTTCTCGAATTTCTCATTGAAAATTCTTCGAATCTTTTTCTAGAGAATCCTCGAATTACCCTTTGGAAATTCCTGAACTTTCCTTTTTGGAAATTCCTCGAATGTCCATTTGGAAGTTCCTCGAATTTCCCATTGGAAATTCGTCGAATTTCCCATTGGAAATTCCTCGAATTTCCCTTTGGACATTCTTCGAATTTCCCTTTTGAAATCCTCGAATTTTCCTTTGGAAATTCCTCGAATTTCCCTTTGAAGATTCCTCAAATTTCCCTTTGAAAATTCCTCGAATTTCCCTTTGGAAATTCCTCGAATTTCCCTTTGGAAATTCCTCGAATTTCCCTTTGGAAATTCCTTAAATTTCTTTTTGGAAATTCCTCGAATTTCCCTTTGTAAAATCGTCGAATTACCTTTTGGAAATTCCTCGAATTGCCCTTTGGAAATTCCTCGAATTTCCCTTTGGAAATTGCTCGAATTTCCCATTGGAAATTCCACGAATTTCCCTTTGGAAATTCCTCGAATTTCCCTTTGGAAATTCCTTGAATTTCCCTTTGGAAATTCCTTGAATTTCCCTTTGGAAATTCCTTGAATTTCCCTTTGGAAATTCCTTGAATTTCCCTTTGGAAATTCCTTGAATTTCCCTTTGGAAATTCCTTGAATTTCCCTTTGAAGATTCCTCAAATTTCCCTTTGGAAATTCCTCGAATTTCCTTTTGGAACTTCCTTGGATTTCCCTTTGAAAATTCCTCGCATTTCCCTTTGAAAATTCCTCGAATTTCCCTTCGGAATTTCCTCAAATTTCCCTTTGGAAATTTCTCGAATTTTCCTTTGGAAATTCCTCAAAGTTCCCTTTGAAAATTCCTCGAATTTCGCTTTGGAAATTCCTCGAATTTCCCTTTGGAAATTCCTCAAATTTCCTTTTGGAAATTCCTCGAATCTCCCTTTGAAAATTCCTCAAATTTCGCTTTGGAAATTCCTCGAATTTTCCTTTGGAAATTTCTCGAATTTTCCTTTGGAAATTTCTCGAATTTTCCTTTGGAAATTCCTCGAAGTTCCCTTTGGAAATTCCTTGAATTTCGCTTTGGAAATTCCTTGAATTTCCCTTTGGAAATTCCTCAAATTTCCCTTTGGAAATTCCTCGAATTTCATTTTGGAAATTCCTCGAATTTTCCTTTGAAAATTCCTCTAATTTCCCTTTAGAAATTTCTCGAATTTCCCTTTGGAAATTTCTCGAATTTCCCTTTGGAAATTTCTCGAATTTCCCTTTGGAAATTTCTCGAATTTCCCTTTGGAAATTCCTCGAATTTCTTTTGGAAATTCCTCGAATTTCTTTTGGAAATTCCTCGAATTTCCCTTTGGAAATTCCTCGAATTTCCCTTTGAAAATTCCTCCAATTTCCCTTTGGAAATTCCTCAAATTTCCCTTTGAAAATTCCTCAAATTTCCCTTTGGAAATTCCTCGAATTTCCCTTTGGAACTTCTGCGAATTTCCCTTTGGAAATTCCTCGAATTTCCCTTTAAAAATTCCTCGAATTTCCCTTTGGAAATTCCTCGAATTTCCCTTTGGAAATTTCTCGAATTTCCCTTTGGAAGTTCCTCGAATTTCCCTTTGAAAATTCCTCGAATTTTCTTTTGGAAATTCCTCGAATTTCCCTTTGGAAATTCCTCGAATTTCTCTTTGGAAATTCCTCGAATTTCCCTTTGGAAATTCCTCGAATTTCCCTTTGGAAATTCCTCGAATTTCCCTTTGGAAATTCCTCGAATTTCCCTTTGGAAATTCCTCGAATTTCCCTTTGGAAATTCCTCGAATTTCCCTTTGGAAATTCCTCGAATTTCCCTTTGGATATTCCTCGAATTTCCCTTTGGAAATTCTCCAAATTTCCCTTTGGAAATTCCTCGAGTTTTCCTTTGGAAATACCTCGAATATCTCTTTGAAAATTCCTCGAATTTCCCTTAGGAAATTCTTTGAATTTCCCTCTGGAGATTCCTTGAATTTCCCTATGGAAATTCCTCGAATTTCCCTTTGGAAATTCCTCGAATTTTCCCTTGGAAATTCCTCGAATTTCCCTTTGGAAATTCCTCGAATTTCCCTTTGGAAATTCCTAGAATTCCCCGTTGGAAACACCTCGAATTTACCTTTGGAAATTTCTCGAATTTCCTTTTGGAAATTCCTCGAATTTCTCTTTAGAAATTCCTCGAATTTCGCTTTGGAAATTCCTCGAATTTTCCTTTGGAAATTCCTTCCCTTTGGAAATTCCTCCCTTTGGAAATCTCTCGGATTTCCCTTTAGAAATTCCTCGAATTTCCGTTTGGAAATTCTTCGAATTTCTTTTAATAAATTCCTCAAATTTCCCTTTGGAAATTTCTCGAATTTCTATTCGGAAATTCCTCGAATATCTCTTTGAAAATTCCTCGATTTTCCCTTAGGAAATTCTTTGAATTTCCCTTTGGAAATTCCTAGAATTCCCCTTTGGAAACACCTCGAGTTTACCTTTGGAAATTCCTCGAATTTCCCTTTGGAAATTCCTCGAATTTCTCTTTAGAAATTCCTCGAATTTCCCTTTGGAAATTCCTCGAATTTTACTTTGGAAATTCCTTCCCTTTGGAAATTCCTCGAATTTCGCTTTGGAAATCCCTCGAATTTCCCTTTGGAAATTCCTCGAATTTCCCTTTGGAAATTCCCCGAATTTCCCTTTGATAATTCCCCGAATTTCCTTTTGGTAATTCCTCGAATTTCCTTTTGGAAATTCCCCGAATTTCCCTTTGGAAATTCCTCAATTTTTTCTTTGTAAACTCCTCGAATTTCCCTTTGGAAATTCCTCGAATTTCCCTCTGGAAATTCCTCGAATTTCCCTTTGGAAATTCCTGGAAATTCCTCCAATTTCCTTTTAAAATTCCTCGAATTTCCCTTTGAAAATTCCTCGAATTTCCCTTTGAAAATTCCTCGAATTTCCCTTTGGAAATTCCTCGAATTTCCCTTTGGAAATTCCTCGAATTTCCCTTTGGAAATTCCTCGAATTTCCCTTTGGAAATTCCTCTAATTTCCCTTTGGAAATTCCTCGAATTTCCCTTTAGAAATTCCTCGAATTTCCCTTTGGAAATTCCTCGAATTTCCCTTTGGAAATTCCTCAAATTTCCCTTTGAAAATTCCTCGAATTTCCCCTTGGAAATTCCTCGAGTTTCCCTTTGGAAATTCCTCGAATTTCCCTTTGGAAATTCCTCGAATTTCTCTTTGGAAAAACCTCAATTTTCCCTTTGAAAATTCCTCGAATTTCCCTTTGGAAATTCCTTGAATTTCCATTTGGAAATTCTTAAAATTTCCCTTTGGAAATTCCCCGAAGTTCCCTTTGGAAATTCCCCAAGTTTCCCTTTGGAAATTCCCCGAATTTCCCTTTGGAAATTCCCCGAATTTCCCTTTGGAAATTCCACGAATTTCCCTTTGGAAATTTCCCAATTTCCTTTGAAATTTCCCTGAATTTCCTTTGAAATTCCTCAATTTCCCTTTAGAAATTCACCGAATTTCCCTTTGGAAATTCCCCGAACTTCCCTTCGGAAATTCACCGAATTTCCCTTTTGAAATTCCCCGAATTTCCCTTTGGAAATTCCCCGAATTTCCCTTTGGAAATTCCCCGAATTTCCCTTTGGAAATTCCTCGAATTTACCTTTGGAAATTCCTCGAATTCACCTTTGGAAATTCCTCGAATTTCCCTTTGGAAATTCCTCGAATTTCCCTTTGGAAATTCCTCAAATTTCCCTTTGGAAATTCCTCAAATTTCCCTTTGGAAATTCTTCGAATATCCATTTGGAAATTCCTTGAACTTCCGTTTGGAAATTCCTCAAATTTCCCTTTGGAAATTCCTCAAATTTCCCTTTGGAAATTCCTCAAATTTCCCTTTGGAAATTCCTCAAATTTCCCTTTGGAAATTCCTCGAATTTTACTTTGGAAATTCCTTCCCTTTGGAAATTCCTCGAATTTCCCTTTGGAAATTCCTCAAATTTCCCTTTGGAAATTCCCCAAATTTCCCTTTGGAAATTCCTCAAGTTTTCCTTTAGAAATTTCTCGAATTTTCCTTAGGAAATTCCTCGAATTTCCCTTTGGAAAAAAAATTATGCCTTCCCCCCTTTTTTACTCAAACATAATAATTCGAAGGAACAAAATATCCCCCTCCTCGCCTTCAGGAGACCAGAAGAGCATAATTTTTAATAAATACTAGGCAAACCTGCCCGATCTCACTCGTTGTCAAACATTCAGTTGATTGTGGCGTCGCTCTAAATGGATTTCAATTCGAACTTGATGGCTTTCTTCAAAACTCATAAAACTGTTGCATTTTGACAACTTTTCAACACAACTGATCCCAAGACAAATCGATTAGTGAGAAAATCTTGTAAATCGGTCCCTCCGTTCGTGAGTTATATTGCCTCAAAAGCAATGTAAACTCCTTTTTACATATTGAGATTTGTAACGGCCTTATCTAATTTGGAAAATTACACGAATATTCCCCCGTAATTGCAACGCACATCCATTTAAAATTTAAACAAATTCCACGTAAAAATTCATTCAGTACTTTTCAATATTAAGAAAAGCTTTTATTATAATTGATTTAAACATTTTTTAATTATCCGTAATGACTTATCTAAACATCGTATTTTGTTTGTTTCTTTCCAGTCTAATGCTGTAACAGCGTTTGAGCAGAATCTGGTCAATGTATCGCAAAAGTTGCAGAAAATGACGACTTCAACGGATGATAAGGTATGTTCTATTTTGCATTAAAGTTTGTTATAACTAATGGAAGTTTCACTCAACAGGACAGCGAAATCCAAGAGATGAGACAAACAATCGAGCTTCTCAGACAGCAATCGGCTGGAATAGCTGCAACTCAACTTCTTGCGTTGACCTCTTCTCATGGAACGACTTCTGGTGGAACAGCTGTAAGTCAAATTAGTAAAGTTGTGTAATTTGAATAATTTAAATATTTTCCTTTCTTTCTTCCTGAAGCAAAACCAGAAGATCCCTCCACCACCAAACAGCGACATGAGGCGTCATCACAGTACGGACTCGATGCTTTCAGCGAGCTCAACGGGCACGAATTGTTCCAATCAGGATAAGCAACCGAAGAAAAAGAGCGGCTTCCGACATTCGCTACAGAGGGCATTCTCGCGGAATCAGAAAGGCCACAAACCAAATCGTCCCATCAGCCAAACCTCCAATCCAGATCCTGACTTCATGCTGATGAACTACCCAAGTCACGAAGATGTTTGTATTAGTCCTCAGCCGTACGCTGCCCCGCTATCTCCGACCAAAATCAGTCCACCAAATTCGGCCAGTCCTGTTCCAAATGGTAAGTACCTAAACATCCTCTAATGAATATTTATTCACAAACATGAATCTTATTTCAGGCGAACAACATATCACTTTCGATCGAGACGGCAATCCGGTGGTCACCCGCCTGGTCAATCAACTTCGCGAGAAGGACATCGTTCTGACAGATATCCGCCTCGAAGCCATAACCACAGCATCCCAAGTGGAAAGCCTCAAAGAAACGGTCATGAAGATGCGTCAGGAGATGGTATCCCTCAAACAAAACAACGATCGACTGCAGCAGATGGTCACGCGCCGGTCAATGACGGGAAGCGAACTCTCCCTTGGCTCCACCAGTCCGACCAGCTCCGTTGGTGAATCACGGCGCTTTAGTGCTGCCGTAGATTATGTCAACGCTCGCCAGATGCTCGACCTTCCCCTGGACTTGGACGAAGGTGAAGAAGATAACATCCCGCCGGCACCAGCACCGGAACCGCCTCCAGAGCCACTCAGTCCGGCATTCATCGCCGATATGTCACCATCGATCGAAAGACCGCTGATCCCTGATTCGGAAATCATTTCGATCGCCAACGAGTCAATGGTGGATAACATCGATGGAAAAAAGGTCGCGATCGCTGTCTATCTTGGACAAATAGACCAGTTCTACAAATACCTTGAAGAAATGATCGAGAACGGGCATCGAGAGAACGGGAAAATCCGGCAAAACGAATTCACGATCGCATTCACCTACGTTTCCGGCAAGACCAGTTGGCAAAACCTGGACTACATAATACACCGCAGCTTCAAAGACTTCCTCGATCGAGTTGACCCCAGTGGAAATCTTGGGCTCAATACGGACTCGATCGCCAGCTACCACGTGGGAGAGGCAAAACGCGCCTATGACGTCCGCCTGCCAGAACTGATGCCTTACGGATACATCGTCGGAAACGTTGACACGATGTACATTTGTCTGCGCGGCGTCAGCAATATAGCGTTGGACAATCTCATCATTAAAAACATGGTGCTACGATACAAATCGTCCGCGGTTGTTGATCCCAAGCGAATGGCTGCCAGGGGATCGATGGAGTCGATTGCGAATTAGGAAAAATGAAATCAAAATGTGTAGTCTTAAGATAGCAGTTTAATCGTTGTTTACACTTTTCACACAAGTTGCAATAGTTGACATGCATGAAAACATTTTCCTGTTACTCCATATCTCAATCCTTATAATTAAATAATACTAGCTCCAAGTCATAGCAGCGGAAAGGATCGCAGGCGATCCCTTCACCAGATCCACTACTTACAGAAACTAACCGACCCACATGATATTCAGAAATTTCAAGTGTCTTCGATCGACTGAAGACTGATTAGTAATGTGTTAACAATATAAGCGATTAGTAGCAATTCGAAATTCTTCACGGTAGCTAACTCTAAGATATTTAAAACACGTTTTCCGTTATGTAATAATGGTGATGCTAGAAGAGCTTATTTGATGTGCTAACACTGTTGTTGTTCTACTTAGGTTCTAGTTCTATTTTCTCCACGAAATGGTTTCAACGTTTTCTAGGGAAAATGTTGTAATTCACGTTCTAGTTGAAATTGACTGCATTTTAGTCATTGAAGCCATGAATGTTTGTGCTGAAATAAAGGTAGCTATATTCCAGTGTGTGTCTATTCATTTCATGTGAGAGAAATAATTCTTGGTGACTTCAATCGCACAATACAATCGGCCAACGAGCTTCCGTACTTACAGGAGAAAGGTAGAAAGGGATTCAAATGTGAAACTAATAGCAGGGTATCTGATGTTTGGATTCGCAACATGCCGGCCACCTTGAAATCTTGTAGATTTTATTTTGAAAAGTTGTTTAAAAATTCCGAATGCTCCTGTTGTACTAAACTACTATACATAGATCTTGTAACTCATCAAGCTGATATGTTGAAAAAAAAAATGCGAAGATGATTATGACTTAAGGTTTTCCCAAACACACGCGACGCGACATTTGCGACGCGATTCTGTCGCTTGGCAACTGCGATTCTGTCGCCGTTGGTATGGAAGCGTAAATGGAATATTGCCTGCAGCGACTCAACGATAGAATCGCGGCGACTAGTTGTCGCCGTCTCGGCGATGAAATCGCTTAGGTCTGGGGGAGCCTTTACTCTACACAGCACGGGCTGCTTTGTCTGTTTCTTGCTGCAAAGAAATTAGAAAACAACAAGGGCAGTAAACGTCAAAATTTATGAGGAGGGAAAGAGAAAGAGATGTTTCCGTGCAGTGCCCTATTGTGCCTTGCAACAAAATGACAACTTTCGTGATCATTTTCAAAGGCTCTCATAGATGTGAAAAATTTCTCCGCGGTACAAATAGCACGTGCTATCCAAGCAATCACTTCCGGAATGCACCACGTGGTAGCCAAATTTAAAAAAATATCTAAGTAGCTTTTTAATCTGGAGGTATGTTTTTCTTAGGCGACTATTTGGCGCGTATTTTTCTTTGCGACCAAAAATGAACGGAGGAGTAGATTTTTTTATGAGCGGTACAGTATAAACAGCTGTTTGAAATCTACAAGTTCTATCATTTATGACACAAGATAACTGAAGATGTTCATTGCGGCAATCGATGACCTTGGCCGCCGTTTGATTGTGAACTGATTGGCTGTGACGGTTGGACAGTGGCTGATGCTTAGACATGTGGAGGATACATAATATCGCTGTTGCTAGGGGTTGGGTTGGCCAAGAGGAGGAGTTTAGACCGACTATTGGAAAGTTCAGCGCTCACCGGCTGACGAACGAAAATGGCCTACGACTAATTGATTTCGCCGCTTCCAAGAATATGGCCATTCGCAGCACCTACTTCCAACACAGCCTCCCGTATCGGTACACCTGGAGATCACCACGGCAGACAGAATCACAAATCGACCACGTTCTGATTGATGGACGGCACTTCTCCGACATTATCGACGTCAGGACATATCGACGTCAGGACATCGACTCTGACCACTATCTGGTGATGGTTAAACTGCGCCCAAAACTAGCCGTCATCAACAATGTTCGGTACCGACGACCGCCACGGTACGACCTAGAGCGACTGAAGCAACCTGATGTCGCCACAGCATACGCGCAGCATCTCGAGGCAGCGTTGCCGGAAGAGGGTGAGCTCGATGGGGCCCCTCTTGAGGACTGCTGGAATACAGTCAAAGCAGCCATTAACGACGCAGCGGAGAACAACGTCGGGTATATGGGTCGAAGTCGACAGAACGATTGGTTCGACGAAGAGTGCAGATTCTGGAGGAGAAGGACGCAGCGCGGGCGGTCGCGCTGCAGCAAGGTACCCGGCAGAACTTGGAACGTTATAGACGGAAGGTACGGAGGTACGGAGGTACGCATTGCGGAGCACAGGAATGACTGCAAAAAGAGGAATCCGAAGTCAGGCTTAGCAGTTCATATGATGAATGAAGGGCATCTGTTCAACTTCGAGAAAACCAAAGTGCTCGAACGAATCGCAAACCAGGAGGTCAGGACGATAGCGGAGGTCTTCCACATCAAGCAGCAAGGGGAAAGCAAAACGGTGAACCTGCAGCGAGAATGTGGGAATTTTAACTCCATATACAACGGACTGTTGTATCGACTGGGTGGCGAACTGCAGACGAGATCGAACACGAATAACAACAACGATGACGCGATAAACGAGATGGGGTGTTGACCATATGCAGAGTAGGCTAAGCTTGGGAGGGAAATTCTATTTAGTGTAATTTGACTGGCCAAGCTGAGAGGTTACATCCAGCACGTTGTGAGATTGTTTGTAATATCCATGTTTGTTAACAAAATGTCTGTGAAAAAATGTTTGTGAAAATTGTTAATGTGAATATATGTCTTTTTATAGACGTCTGATGATGGCTGAAGGTCAGTAAGCCGAAACGCGTCACGGAAAATAATGCTGTTTCTGTTCATTATCACCGAGAAAAGCCAATATAGCGGAAAAATTAAATAAAATCCCGCGGTGATTAAATCAAACAATGGAAGCGGAGACAGCAGACCCCCTTTTTTCAGGAGAAGAAACGCCGCCTGGAAGAAGCGGAGTGCGAGGAGATGGAACAGCTGTGCCGTTCTCAAGATACACGCAAGTTCTATCAGAAGCTCAACGCATCCCGCAAAGGCTTCGTGCCGCGAGCCGAAATGTGCCGGGATTAGGATGGGAGCATCTTGACGGACGAACGTGTGGTGATCGAAAGGTGGAAGCAGCACTACGAGGAACATCTGAATGGCGCTGAGAGTACAGGCAGTGAAAGTCAAGGCAGCGGAGGAGATGACTACGTCAGTTCAGCGGACGATCGGAGCCAACCAGCCCCCACCTTGAGGGAAGTTAAGGATGCCATCCAACAGCTAAAGACCAATAAAGCAGCTGGTAAGGATGGTATCGGAGCTGAGCTCATCAAGATGGCCCCGGAAAAGCTGGCCACTTGTCTGCACAAACTGATAGGCAGAATCTGGGAAACCGAACAGCTACCGGAGGAGTGGAAGGAAGGGGTTATATGCCCCATCTACAAGAATGGCGACAAAGTGGAGTGTGAGAACTTTCGAGCGATCACCATCCTTAATGCCGCCTACAAAGTGATATCCCAGATCATCTTCCGTCGTCTGTCACCATTAGTGAACGAGTTCGTGGGAAGTTATCAAGCCGGCTTCGTTGACAGCCGCTCGACAACGGACCAGATCTTTACTGTACGGCAAATCCTTCAAAAATGCCGTGAATACCAGGTCCCAACGCACCATCTGTTCGTTGATTTCAAGGCGGCATACGACAGTATAGACCGCGTAGAGCTATGGAAAATTATGGACGAGAACAGCTTCCCTGGGAAGCTTACCAGACTGATCAGAGCAACGGTGGATGGTGTGCAAAACTGTGAGAAGATTTCGGGTGAACACTCCAGTTCGTTCGAATCGCGCCGGGGACTAAGACAAGGTGATGGACTTTCGTGCCTGTTGTTTAACATTGCGCTAGAAGGTGTCATGCGGAGAGCCGGATGTAACAGCCGGGGTACGATTTTCAACAGATCCAGTCAATTTGTTTGCTTCGCGGATGACATGGACATTGTCGGCCGAACATTTGCAAAGGTGGCAGAACTGTACACCCGCCTGAAACGTGAAGCAACAAAAGTTGGACTGGAGGTGAATGCGTCAAAGACAAAGTACAAGCTTGTGGGCGGAACCGAGCGCGACAGGGCCCGCCTGGGAAGCAGTGTTACGATAGACGGGGATACCTTCGAGGTGGTCGAGGAATTCGTCTACCTCGGATCCTTGCTAACGGCTGACAACAACGTTAGTCGTGAAATACGAAGGCGCATCATCTGTGGAAGTCGGGCCTAATACGGGCTCCAGAAGAAACTGCGGTCGAAAAAGATTCGCCACCGCACCAAATGTGTCATGTACAAGACGCTTATAAGACCGGTTGTCCTCTACGGACATGAAACATGGACAATGCTCGAGGAGGACTTGCAAGCACTCGGGGTATTCGAGAGACGGGTGCTTAGGACCATCTTTGGCGGTGTGCAAGAAGACGGTGTGTGGCGGCGAAGAATGAACCATGAGCTCGCCCAACTCTACGGCGAACCCAGTATCCAGAAGGTAGCTAAAGCCGGAAGGGTACGATGGGCAGGACATGTTGCAAGAATGCCGGACAGCAACCCTGCAAAGATGGTGTTCGCTTCCGGCAGGTACGAGACGGCGTAGAGCGCAGCGAGCGAAAAGGGCAGACCAGGTGCAAAACGACTTGCCGAGCGTGGGGCGTATCCGAGGATGGAGAGATGCGGCCTCGAACCGTGCATTGTGGCGTCAAATTGTTGATTCAGTGTTATCTGTTTAGATGTAAATTTTTTTTAATTTCTTTATTAACGTGATTTTTTAAGGTTTGACATAAGTTCATCACGGTATTTAGATGTAAACTAAATAAATGAAAATGAATAGGGGTTGGGTTCTGGTGTGCTTCGATGATAGCAGCTGAGCTACCTTGACCTACCTTGACCTACCTTGGAGCCCTTAGTTTCATAGGGACGTAACTGTATAGATCGATTTCTCTTCGTCGATGTTTTCTTTTTATTATTGTACCGAATTGCGCTAGTTGGTCGATGATTTAATGGTTTGGTATGATAAAGGATGATTGTATCTTGCACCAGAATCAATAATCACCGTTTTAGCTTTTGAAACAATTGAGTTATTAACAAAATATAAAATCGATTAAGAGAAATCGATCAATACAGTTACGCCGCTATGAAACTAAGCGCGAAATCTGTCGTTGGAGGCCTCCTTGCCTGGAGTGGATGCATAATTCTACGAAACATAGGGAGCTTTTTACGAGGAAATTAGTAAAATAAGTAACTTGCTTGGCGCGGACGCCCTTGTGCGGGATTATGCGGGATGATTGACGGTGTGGAATATCCAACGGACAATTCTGATGATAAATTCTTAAAGTCCCGTGGCCGGATCGTGGATACAGCTAAGGGAGATGAACGTCCTTTGAATTTTTTGCAATGAAATATGAAACGGCGTCCTCCGTCTAGGCGGAGGACATCTTAATAAGTCTTCCGCAGCACCTCGTTGAAATAGTCACAACTCTTTTGACGGGGATGCCTCGTCGGTATCCCTAATATGGAGTGGGAAATCTTAAAGATGTCCCTTTAAAAAATACCATCCTGAGTGCGTACGGTAACCACACGAATGTTGCCATCTTGACCGGTTAACGTGTCTGTTATTCTTCCTAATCACCATTTCTGAGGTGGTAGATTGTCCTCCTTAACGATGACCATTGTGCCAATGCGGATTTTGTCAGCGGTGTCCAATTGTCCTGTTGTGCAGGTCAGAGAGATACTGCGACTTCCATTGTCTCCAAAGTTGTTGAACGAAGCCTTGAGTACGTTGCCAAAGAGACAGACGATTTTCTGGTATTTCTTGCAAATCTGGTTCTGGAACTGCCGTGAGTGGCCTACCCACCAAGAAGTGTCCAGGTGTCAACGCTGTGAAGTCAGTGGGATCGTTGCTCAGCGGTGTCAGGGGTCTTGAGTTGAGAACCGCTGCTACTTGGTAAACCACGGTATGTAATTCGTCGTATGTTAACTTTCTGTCACCTATAGCCTTTCGGAAGTGGCCTTTGAAGGACTTAACGGCAGCCTCCCACAGTCCGCCGAAATTGGGAGTACGAGGCGGTATGAATCTAAACTCTATTCCATCTTCAGCGGCAGCATTGCAAATCACATGTTGGAACTGTTGATCAATGAGTTGTTGACGCAGATCCTTCAGTTCCCTATTTGCTCCGACGAAATTGGTTGCGTTGTCTCTGGTTTGCCACGGATTGCTACAAATCGTTTGAATTCAGCTAGGAATGCCTGCGGCCACCACTTCCATGAGCAGTGCACCGCCTTGGAGGCCAGGCAAAAGAAAATGCAAACGAAGGCCTTAATTAGAACAGATTGCCGACCAGGTTATCGGATGTAGAACGCTCCACACAAGTCGATGTCAACCATTAGAAATACTGCTGCAGGTGTAACCCAGATGGAGGGCAAGTCGGTCACCACCTGTTCGTGAACCTTAGGTTTGTTCCGAAAACATGGAACACATCGATATATATATATATATATATATATATATATATATATATATATATATATATATATATATATAGTCCGCCAGGCAACATCTCGAGCACGCAGGGTCCAATTTTTTTCTCGTACGGAACTAATCAAGAGTTGCTATCCAGCATGCAAGAGCTTAAACCTTGTCGATGGATGTTGATGATGAAGTATTAAAGTTGTTTCCGATTTTCTGTGATTGGGGCATGTTGCAACCGGCCACCGACTCGAATCACGCCTTCAATCAGGATGGGATTGGCCACTAGTTTTGATGATGGACTGACAGAATTGTTCTTGACTAAACCATTTACTAGGAGAGATCGACTATGATGGTGATATTTGAGATTATGACTAAGGTTATGTGCTGAAAAACGGGTTTTACAACCCGTTAAACCCGTTTTTGAGCATAAGAAGACTGAAAGCCATAACCTCAAATACTAAACCATTTATCTCTGCTTTAGCTTTCCGACTGCGCTGAACAAACTGAACTCGTTGAGTTCAGTTGTCTACAAATTACCGCTGCGTATACGTAGACGATTCCTAGTAGCTAAGTTGTGGCAAAAACGACGAATTCAGGCTACAACACGCACCAGTGTCATTTACGACGAGCGCAGTGAAACTATGGAACTGGGTGACTTTACTTGAACAGGGCTCTCCCCCAACAGTGAATCACAGAGAAACAGACGTCTCACTCAACACTTGTTCCATCGTTCACCTTTTTAACAGTGAATTCAAATTTTTGTAGGTGGTCAATCGGCCACCGATGGCGCTTCCATCGGATTTCCTTGTGTTTGACGTTTGCACACTCCCGCCATCTGGTTGCCGTTTGGCCACACACACTGCATTTAGCACTGGGCGATAATGCTTCCGTGACGATGATTTTTATTGCATATTGTTCTAAGTGAGACGTCTGTTTCTCTATGAGTGAATCATTTAGATCTATTTGTACTAATTACGGCTGATTATGGCTTCTTTGGGCAGCCACAACGGAGCTTCAAACCAAAGAGATTGATATGCTAACTGTGCGGGGTTCATTCTTTAAGAGACTATATCCGCTTGATTTTCTGCTTCTGCGACGTGATTCCATATTCCCGATTTTGTGATATGCTGGATTTTGGAAAAACGATTGGCAACAAAAACAAAGCGAAACGGTGTTGATGAAATCCAGTGAGGGTGATTTATAGTTCTTACATTTAATGGGGTCAGAATTGGCCTCCCCTACTTTTGATAGGTACATTACTTCACAAATAAAACTAGATTTGTAAACATGGTTATCATGAATTTATAAGGAATAAGTTTGATTACTTCAACAGAATGATTCCCGCAGTTATTTTGAAGTGATGGAAATTATGCTCATTCCATGTGTGTATGTTCAGAAAAAAAAATTTCAAAAAAATGTAACACAAAAACGGCTCGATGAACATTTCTAATTTTTTGATATGTTATCAAAAAATGTTTGAATTTTCATAAAAAAAATATAAAAATATATAGTCGTTGTGGTCCAACATTTCAAAAATCATAAAAAACGAATATTTTGGCCATTTTAGCAAATTTGAGTACACCAATACACCAAACCAATATTCTTAGTAAAAACTAGAAGTAATAAGCTTTCTATCCATAAAAAAACATTGCAAATCGATACAGTGGTTCAAAAGTTATGATTTTTTTTAAATAAAAAATTTCGAAAAATAGCGATTTTTCTGGTAACCCTATATCGAACATGGTCACCCTAATAAAAAAATAAAAAATACGGGTCTAATTATTTTCGATGAAGAACATACCAAGCGATTTTGAGCAAAATTGGACAACTTTTTTTTTCAACTCTATTCTTTTCCCGTGGAATCGCTGAAATTGTAGTTTTTACCACGGAATTTTTTTCTGTGATATTATGTACAATGTTATCTCTATAGGTAACTGACGGCAGCGACGGCGAAAAGCAAACACTGCCCAGATCCAGAAGCCGGTAGCGACAACAACAAACAACCATAATTTTACCATCTTTGTCAAGTTCCCATTCTCCGCTTCGGCTATATCTTCGAAAACCGCTGTTTCTGTAGGTGTAACGCCCGTAATATCGTTCAGTGAACGCACCCCTCTAAATAACTCGATTTAATTTTCTCTCACCCCGGTCCAACCACTCACGCTCTGTTTACAGCCCACATCGATATGCATGTACCACCCTCTTCTGTAGACGGTAGTTGCTTTTCCAGGATCAGCACAATGCTTGGATTCGTGCCTTTGAGTGTCTCACTTTCCGGAAGGAAGTACACTCTTCTCTCTCACGCTTCGAATGCACTCACATCCTTGATGCCCCGCAAGGATACGAACGTCCCGCCGACAAAATAGCAGCACAAGCACAGGACGTTGTTGGTCCGAACATGTGGAGCGCCAGCCCCAGTAGTGATTCGTCGGTCGGTCGCGCAGGATGCGGTTTCCCCCAAAGGTCAGCCGTTGCTGCTCCACGCGCAAATTCGGTTTCACGCTATAGTTCGCACCTGCATTTGGGGCGAAAGTGTTGCAGCATCCGTTTTTTTTTTTCGAAGGTTTGAGAGACTGATCCGTCCGAAAATAGTCAGGCGCGCGCCCTATCGCGGGATATGTTCAACGGTGTTGGTGGCGGGTGGAGTGGTGGGAGCATCGTTGGGTGGGTGGCCTTGTTGTGGCGCGGATGGGGCTGGAATGCCGAACAGCAGCGAACGTGTTTTGAGTGGCTAATGAATTGTTGCTGTGAAGGGGTTCAGCTGGGCCAGGGAGATGATGATTATGCCGTTAGTGGCTGCGAGGAGGCGTCAGGTGAGTCAGGAAGAGCTGATGTCACCGGTTTCGGAGGATGCTACGAGGATCTACAGCAAACCAACAACACGTTCATTTGAGCAGCAGTAGCTTGTGAAGTGGGGCCGGAACGACAACAACGTGTGGAATTGGATTACCAGTGCGAGCGAACAAAAGAGTGGAAAGTGCTTATTTGGTGCTTTTTTTCTGGGCAAGTAGGTATTCACTGAGGAGTCTTGTGGCTACGCGAAATTTGAGATTGGAGAGGCTGGTCCCGTGAAGCAAATTGAATGTGATGTCTCCCTATGATTGGTACCAGCAGAAGTGTGGCTTGGAAGGAATGAAAGAGTCCGTGTCAAATTAAAACGCTTCGACATCCAATTGATTGGGCAATGTAAACATGTTACTGGTTCGTAAAAGAGTGCTGCAGAAAAAGAATCCAAATGGAAATAAACAAAGTATGATTTGCTAGTGGGAGTGATTTCGTGCGATATAACAAACTCCAGTAGGGAAGAGAAGAATTCTTAACCTGCCTCAACACAGCACTGAATCGAAATAGCCATCGAGAGTAACGGCATGGGGAATGGAAACATGTGTTCATCATCGATGTGGAATCGATGAAATTAATGTGATATTATACTTCGCTCGGTAGTGTAAACAAGCGTTAAAAGTTTCATAAGAATTGTGATTTGTGGGTTGCAGCTGCATTTTTTAGTGAAACCAGTTGGAGGATTATTAGTGATATGCTGTATGTATCGTGAAATCAATTTACGGAATGTTCATCAGGAGTATTAGAATAGGTGAGTGTTAATGAGGAGCATGAGATGCAGATTATGGTTGGCTGGCTATGCAAGGTCAAATGTCTGGGGTTCTTTTAATCCGAACCAAGCGCCAATGAAAAATCACCCAATTTAATGAACATTTCTTAGCTCAATAGTTGAGGTTATTCTATATCAAATATATATAGTAAAAGCGCATAAATGGATATATGAATAATTTTTCAAGGCGACGAGATGAGTCAGCCTCGGGCTAAAAATTTCACTAATAAAGAAATTTAAAAAAAAATCCTTCACTTGTTCCTATTAGAAGCAAAATATAATAGTGCAAAAGTCAGTTAGTGCAGTTTAGCAGTACTCCGACTAATTGTAGTGTGAAAACTATACACTTTTGTGTGATTATTTGTAAAATCGTTTGTAGTACACTACGAAAAGTTAAAAGATCACATCAAAAACAACATTTTGGTATGAACCCTGACTATAACAGTTGCATATAGCGTTCGACTCAATTCCATGAATAAAATGATGTCAGTATGTGCGTGCACTCAACCAGCGTTTGTTCGAACTGGGCATTTGCCCAGTTCTTACACAGATTTTGGAAGACAATCTAACAATCGTTGGTTGGGTGTATTAGTTTATATTTGAATCTACTCATGACATTAGCCGATTTGTTAGCAACGAATATCATGCAGCTAGAGATCATATAGCATACTGAGTGTCGTGGGTTCGAATCTCATCCAAGGAAAATACGAAGTCTTTCACATACTATACATATGCAGTTTTAAAGCACTGTAAATTATTTTCAATACAATTCCTGCACAGTTAGTGAACAAATTGCGTAAAGTTGTGAAGGATAATGTGACCAGCAAGCGTCCTGCGAAATGCGGGACGCCTATCTGGATTGCGTCACTGGTTTGAAAATAGATCCTCCAAAAGTACATTTCGCATAGATTTTGGCCAAAACAAAATTGAAAAAATATTTGTGAGGCTGTATGAGTTGTAATAAATTTGTAAAACGAAGTTGAAAACAGCAGCTTCCCGCGAAACGCGGGACGTCTGGTCACATTAGTGAAGAAGGAGAGATTTATTTTATTATGACAAACCATTGTTTGTTTATTCGTATTCGTTAAGGAAATCCATACTTCTCCTTCATTCTACATCCCTACTAGTAATTGGCTTGCTTTTCAACTTCTATTATTTCCGCCGTTGTTTATAGAAAGCTTTGTTATGCCTGGTATTGCATGAGTATGTATCTTGTGTGGATAATTTTTCCCTAGGTGTCAAGACTGGTAGTGACGCATTTTGCTCAAACTTGAACAAATGTTGGACGCAGCCTCTCAGATTCCAATTAAGAATTTAGATATGACTGCTACTACTCACAAAAAGCCATTTTGCATACATAGTTTTTTTTCTTCAAATTTGATCTGAATTTGGAATTTGTTTTTGGAAATGGGTCTTCTTTTCCTGCAGCACACTTATTCGAACCAGCAACTTGTTTACATTGCCAAATCCATTTTTGCCTTTCTCGTACAACAAAGTTGTACCGAAAGGCTATCATTTCACTCCAAAATCGAACTTTTTATAGAAGTCTCGGAGACCCATGATGTTATATATCAATCGATTCAGCTCGTCGAACTGAACAAATGTCTGTCTGTCCGTGTGTATGTGTGTGTGTGTGCACACGGGAACCGAAAAACATTAGCCACTTTTTCATATAGTAATTCTTAACCGATTTTCTCGCAACAAGTTGCATTCGACAGAGGACAAAGCCTTGTTGATCACTATTGAATTTGATAACGATCGACCATTGCGTTTAAAAGTTATTAAGAATATGGAATCGAACTTTATAAGCGCCATATAAGGTTGGTGTCTTGGCTAAATGCGAGAAAGGCAGTATCACCACTCGGTGAATTAAGTAGGGTTTTTGGTTCAAAAATGAAAGTTTTTTTACCCTTCCTTCGGAAGTGTCTATAATTTCACTTTGTATGCGTTACGCAGATGTGTTACGTGTTAATCTATCAAGAAATCTCGTGAGTTATTAAATAAAATGTATGGTGTTTGATATGAAATTCACATATGGAAATATGCCTATTTTTCTGATTTGTTTCGAAGAAACAAATGATTTTAATTGTGGAACATATAGAAGCATGTACAAAAAAATCTTCTCAGAAAAGCAAAAACGTAAAAATTGAAAGGGATTTCAAAAATTTTTTCAGTAGAAGCTAGATAGCAAATGTGAGCATGTTTTGAGACACTAATAGACTACTTATATGCATGTATGTGTGCGTATGTGTGCAAATTCTGAAATTTACTACCATATAAATCTCACTCATTTTTAAGGTATTTAACAAGTTTAGTTCTACCAAATTAGGAATTCATAAGACGAAATAGGGGAAATGACGGCTTTGGCAGGTTTTGTTCTATTATTGTCAGGGTTTTTTTATGACTGATTTTGCTCAAATTTGGCCTAAACATTCTTTGCATATCAAAGAATATTGTGACCAAATTTCATAAAATTTGGTCGACAAAAACCTCCCTGACAATAATAGAACAAAACCTGCCAAAGCCGTCTTTTCCCCTATATGTTATTATTGAACGCTATTGAGTTTCGCTCAGATCAATGACTTATTAAGTTAGTTCTTGATTAATTAGTATCGAGGTCTCTGGAAATTACGAGTACAATGGGTCGTATGAATAAAAAGTAACAAAACTCAGCGCTTGTAGTATCTACTCAAAAATAAAGTCCACAGAGAAAACTACATGTTTGATATGAATAAAAACATTTTCAAACTTATGGCATATGCTACATTCGAACTTAGCCTTTACTACAGTTTACTACCATTCACTAGACGGAGAAACGTCAAAACAAAATAGACCCCATGATGACTTCACTTCTCATAACTCACTTCTCACAACTCACTCCTCTCCATTCACTTCTCGGCTTCCACTTATCACTTCTCGTTTCTCACTTCTCACATCTTACATCTCACTTCTCGTATCAAATGTCTCACTTCTCACTTCTCACTTGTAGCTTCTCCTTTCTCGGCTCTCACTTATAACTTCTCACTTTTCAAATATCACATCTTCATCTCATTTCTCACTTCTCACTATTCACTTCTCACCTCTTACTTTGCACTTCTCGCTCCTCAATTCTCACTTCTTACTTCCCACTCTCCACTTCTATCTTCTAACTTCACCCTTCTTGCCTTCCCTTCTCACATCTTACTACTTTTCATTTCTCGCTCCTCACTTCTCCCATCTCACTTCTCACAACCCAGTTCTCTTAATTCAATTCTGGCTTCTTACTTCTCACTTCTCGCTTCTCACTTCTCACATCTTACTTCTCGTATTGAATTTCTCATTTCTCATTTGTCGCCTTCAACCTATTTCTCGGCTCTCACTTCTCGTTTCTCACTTCTCACATCTTACATCTCACTTCTCGTATTGAATTTCTCACTTTTAAATTTCACTTCTCATTTGTCGCCTCCAACCCATTTCTCGGCTCTCACTTATCACTTCTCGTTTCTCACTTTTCGCTTCTCACATCTTACACCTCACTTTTCTTTTATCGAATTTCGCACTTCTTAATCTTACTTCTCACTTATAGCTTCTCATTTCTCGGCTCTCACCTATCACTTCTCGTTTCTCACTTCTCATAAATCTCACATATTCATCTCATTTCTCACTTCACACTATTCACTTCTCGCCTCTCATTTCTGACTTCCCGCGTCTCACTTTTCACTTCTCACTTTTCCTCACTTCTCACTTCTCGCTCCCCACTTCTTACTTCTCACTTCTCACTTCTCGCTTCTTACTTCTCACTTCTAATTTCTCATTTCTGCCTTCCCACTTCTCCCTTCTTGTTTTTCACTTCTTACATCTTACATATTACTTCTCACTTCTTCTTTCTCACTTCTGATATCCCACATCTCACTTCTCACTATGTACTTCTCACTTTTTACTTTGCAAAAATCACTTTCCACTGCTCACCTTTTACTTCTCACTACTCACACTTCCCAAATCTCACATTTCACTTCTCGCTACCGTTTTTTTACTTATCATTTCTCCCTTCCTATTTCTCACTTCTCACTTCGCACATCTCACTTCTCATACACTTTTTACTTCTTCCTTCTCGCTTCTCATTTTTTGCTTCTCGGGTCACACCACTCGTTTCTTACTTCTCACTATTCACTTTTTACTCCTCACTTCTCACTTTACACTACTTACTTCACACTTCTAATTTTTCACTACGTACTTCCTACTTCTCTCTTCTCGCTTCTCACTTTTTCTATCTTAAATCTCACTTGTTGTATCTAATCTCTCATTTGTCACTTCTCACTTATCACTTCTCACTTTCCTCTTTTTACTTACCACTTCTCGCTTCTCAGTTTTCCCTTCTCACATCTCACATGTTTATCTCATTACTCACTTCTCACTATTCACTTCCCAGCTCTCACTTGTCACTTCTCATTTCTTCCTTCTTATTTCTCACTTCTCGCTCTCTCACTTCACTCTACTCATTTCTCCCTTCTTGCTTCTCACTTCTCACAAATTATTTCTCATTTCTCACTTATCACTTCTTACATCTCACAAATTATTTCTCACTTCTCATTTCTCACATATCACTTCTCAATTCTCACTTGTCACTTCTCGCTTCTCACTTATTATTCACTTCTAACATATTTCTCACATCCTCACTTCTCGCTTCTCACTTCACACTTCTCGCTTCTTACTTCTTACTTCTCCCTTCTCACTTCTCCCTACTTGCTACTCACTTCTCACATCTCACATATTACACCTTTTTTCTCATTTCTCACTTCTCACTTCTCCCTTCTCACTTTTCATTCGGCCTAACGGCTGTGGCCAAATGACCTTCGAGACTGACGGCCTTCGCTCTAATGACCCAGCATCGTACCTCCATGAAATATTCTAAGTGTTTTCCCTTGAAAAGGACTTTTTAGGAATATTTTTTTGAAAACCGCGTAAAATCCGAAATCCGCGTAAAAAACGACTTTTCCAAAAATCGATAAAAAAATCAACTTTTTACAATTTTCACGTGATTTCAAGACTTTTTCGAAAAATCGCGTAGAAAATTAAAACCGCGTAAAAAAAAACAATAGTAGCAATTAATGGGGATCAAGGAGTGAAAAGGCTAAGAGTTGGACTGAAAACATTTGGCCCAGCACGTGTGGCGTGCAGATCATTTCGGGCAGCATTTGCTGTCGTTATTAGTTTAGTTTCGCTAAAGATCTGGCAAATATGTTGACGCATATTTTAGTATTGGGATTTAGTCCCCTTTGATGACCTTACGGTTCGTGTACTATAACTTTGGGATTCAGTCCCGCGTGTTTACCACCCATTGATCTGGTTCCGTTTCGGTCCAATTCTTTGCAAGAATCACGATTAGGAATTTTTCATGGATCTCGGAATCGATCCATGAAAAATTCTGTGCCTTGGTGGAAGTGTTGTTACGGTTTGTTTTATCTTGTTCGAAAAATAGTTAATTTTCGGTCGAGTCCGTATATCATTTGTGCTGGTAGATTGTGTCTATTTTGTAAAAAGCATTCTGGGGGGTTTTAACAATTCGAGAAGAAAAAAAACCTAAATAAGATCCGCCTTCAGTGTAGTGTAATGATTCAATAGTCACGCGGACGCCACAGGATCAGTTTTGAACAAATCGACTTGATTCGATTGTGTACTTTTGGGTTGGATTGTATTATTTGATAGGCTGATGGTCTGTGTATTAAGGGGAAGGGTCGTTTGGCCGAATGCCACTAGGCCGAAAAAACCATTAGGTCGAAACCCATCTGGCCCAAAAGTCATTTGGGCGAACGGGTCATCCGTCCGAATACGGCATTAATCCGAATAGGTTTTTTGGACAAACAGATCATTTGGCTTAATAGGTCATTTGGCCGAGCAAGACATTTTGCATCATTTGGAAAGTAAGAAATGGGCTGTGTAAAAGGAGACGTCTCACTACACACTTATGATTTCTCATTTCTCACAGTAAAAAGTAAGAAATGAGGAGTGAGAAGTTAGACGTCTCTTTTTACACGGCCAAATAACTTTCGGCCTAGTGGCCTGCGGCCAAATGGCATTCGGCCGAAAGGTATTCGGTCAAACGGCCCTTCCCCGACACAGTCGGCGAAAGTTCCCAAGTAGCTTCGCAATCCAGCTCAACCCAGCTGTCAGCATCCAGCTCCAGAACCTAATCAAGTGTTTCGGTACAAATGGTATCGAATTTGAATGAATCGGCCGTCGTACAGTGCAGCAGCGTACTACAAAACCCCCAACCAACCATTTTTATGTACTTCGCATCGTTGACGTTTATGGGAAGGAAAATTTTGCCAGAGCCCTACTGGATAGAGCTTCGCAACACAACTTGATGTCGGACAGGTTAGCCCAACTCTCAAGCCAAAAAACGCGAGAAGGTAAACATGCTCGTTCATGGAATCGGTAAGATACCTGATCATGCTACTGATTCAGTCACTACAAATATTCTTTCTCGCAAGGGAAACTTCTCAAAAGATGTATCCTTTTTAGTATTAAAGCGGATAATATCAAACCCCTCCGCACTGATAATTGGCAGTTACCAAACGATATATTTTTTGCTGATCCAGATTTGAACCGCTCAAGTAAGATTGACTTGGCGATTGAAACCAAAAACCTTTTTCTACTGCTTCCCACCAGCAGCTCGAATTAAACTAACCAAAAAGCTTCCGGAATTGGTTGACAGCGTATTTGAGTGGATTGTTGCTGGCGGTACGCACATTTTTCCTCCGAATCGGGAATCTGTCTGTTGCAAAACTATAACCGCTTCCTTGTCCTTATAGGACGAATGCATGGAGCGATTTTCGAAAATAGAGTAGCTCGGGACTCGTTCCACGTTGTCGATGGAAGAAAAGGCCAGTGAGGAGTTGTTTCAGTCCCCCGTTATCGTACCGACGACGGAAGGTACGTTGTAGAGCTGCCCAAGCAGCTAAACTTCGCTCAAATGTTTGGCGAATCCGAGGCTATCGCAATTTGCCGTTTTGAGTTACTAGAACGCAGATTTGTTAACGACTCTAAGCTTAAGGATGCGTATGATCAGTTCATGGTGGAATACTTATCGTTTGGTCACATCCGATTCTTGCTTCAATTGTAAAGAAGAGACAGAGACCTTTTGTCATAGATTCATATATAATATAATATAACATGTATATATATATATATATATATATATACATATATATATATATATATATATATATATATATATATATATATATATATATATATATATATATATATATATATATATATATATTAGGGTGGCTCAAATTAGTATGGGAAAAACTTTGTTCAAATTTTTTGATGGGCCGTCCTCTTATTCGGTTCTATTTGATGCCCTGATGCTCTGGACAAAATTTCAGCCAAATCGGTCAACGTTTGGGCGGTGCTAAACTCGTTGGAAGTTTATATGGAAAAATGTATGCAGAAACATCCAAAAACAGTGAATTGCAGTTGGACAGCACAACTTACGATGAAGAACTATGATACTCATTCAGATCTTGGAGAATTTAATACAGAATGTTATGCAGAAAACCGCGAGAAGATTCGAGTTTGCCCGGCTAAGTTATTAGCATTTCTCTGCAGTGGGGTTTGAGCAAATTTCGTTTCTTTTACCTTTGAAAAGAAATAAATTCACCCCTACAACACTCCAGTAAAATGCTTATATCTTTGCGTAATAAACTCTAATCTTCTCGCGGTTTTCAGCATAACATTATGTATTTTATTTTTGAAGAACTGTTTGAGTATCATGGTTCTTTATCGTAAATTGTGCCGTCCAACTGCAAATCACTGTTTTGGGATGTTTCTGCATACATTTTTCCATATAAACTTCCAACGAGTTTAGCACTGCCCAAACGTTGACCGATTTGGCTGAAATTTTGTCCAGAGCATCAGGGCATCAAATAGAACCGAATAAGAGGGCGGCCCATCAAAAAATTTGAAAAAGTGTTTTTTGAGCCACCCTAATATATATATATATATATATATATATAATATACATTGTATATATTCTGGTTCAGCTTCTGGCAGCTAAGTCTCGTGTTGCATCTTTGAAAAGACTTTCCTCACTCCTGTCGGGCTGTTCGGCCACATTGAGAGTTGACGTAAAGTCAATGTCAACTTCTCTCCACGAACAGCCTAGATAGCCGTGTGGTGTCGGCAGCTGGTTATCTGGCTAAGAATAACATTACGGATTGCCTGTTCCAGTGGTAAAAGTCCCCTAATTCTCGGTGTGATGCGGCTTTATGCTTACCGTGCCAACGAATGAATGGTTTGGGGGGTCTTATAAGAACCCAAACGCAAACGGAGCCTGTGAAGCACCAGGGCTCCCTTCACAGAATTTAGCCCTCGCTGCGCTAACCGGAGCTATGGCGTAGTTGACTTTTTGCTTCTCCGAGATAATCGGCTACTCTTGTTCAATCTCAACGTGAGGTTAAATAAGAGTGGGGTTATGAATATATGTTTCACTTTGTTTTTCAACAAATTGCCACCTATATGGATTCGCATTATGCGTTTTTTTACAATGTACTTTGTGTTTGTCACCCATATGGATTCGCATTATGCGTTTTTCACAGTATACTCTGTGTTTCGTCTGTGACGTTCGGCTTCGGCTACTCTTGTTTAATCTCAACTTGAGGTTAAATAAGGGCGGGGTGAATATGTTCTTTTTTACTTAGTGTTTCAACAAATTGTCACCTATATGGATTCGCATTATGCGTTTTTCACAGTGCACTCTGTGTTTCGTCTTTGACGTTCGTCTATTGTTACGTCCTCAGTGTTTTTGTGACACCTCTCTTTAGTCCCTAGCTTAATGCGTGGAGTCTACATAATTGGCTTTCCTATAAATGGTATGTCATATGCATTTTCATTGTGTGACTTATTCAATATATTTTATGCTTCGCGTTTCATTGCGTTTTACAAAATGCCTCGTATGTATGTATGTATTATTGATTGTATCCCCTCTCCAGAAACCTGTTCCATTCTCCTTTCCAACTTCACTTCCTCTTCCTTTCCCCTTTTCACTTCCTTTTCCGTCAGGTAAATGATGAGAAAGGCCAGTGAAGGCGACGGCACAAATCTCCCAAATTGAGGGAAACGTGCCTCCTGAGCCGACGTTCTGATACCTGATACCTCGTGTTGCACCTTTGAAAAGACTTTCCTTACCCAGACTCGAATTATGCGCCTCCGTAATTGCATCTCAACTGTACGCCCGGATTGTAGAAGCCCTGCAAATGAACATCGATGAATCCTTCTTCTGATTTGACACGACGGTGACCCTACAGTGGCTTAGTGCTCCCCCAAACGCATGGAAGACCTTTGTCGCTAACCGTGTGTCTGAAGTTCAAACAATAACCCATGGATCACGGTGGCATCACGTTTCCGGAATTGATAATTCAGCCAACCTCGTATCCAGAGGAATGGAAGTCCGAGAATTCGTGGAAAGCAAGTTGTGGAAGCATGGTCCTAAGTGGTTGCATCAAACACTTTAAATATTTAACCAGCAGGCTCCCATTTCCTTTTCAGTTGTTCGTCGGTGGGATAGACAGTATTTAACTCGTTCCTTTTTAGTAAAATATTTTACATTCAGTGGTTTTCGTGTCTCTGATGAGAATTTAACTCCAGACAGAATACATGTCGTATCCCTATTTATTGATTTGTTTTGTTCTTTTCCACCTCACTGGATTCAGTTACTGCACTGGACCAAACATCAATTCTTTTTCCTCTCTCGGTAAACATCTGCATGATTCACTTTTGTTTACGGATGTGAAGGTTCAGGGTTGGAATAAAGAAAATCCTTACTCTGCCTTGCGCTCACTTCCTTTATCGTCCTCATAAATTATCCCCAATGATGTAATAAAGTCTATTAGATGACTTTGGGCCACTCTCTGGGAGTGTTTGCGACTACTCGCGCCGAAGTAACGCTGCTGTACAGGATATCCACCACCATGCCACATCCTTGTGCACGTATTCAAATTGGGAAAAACGGAAAATATGCGGTAGCAAGCTTAAAAGGCAGAGAGATACAGCGAAATTGCATTTGCCTGCCATCTGGCCCTTCCTATGCCTTCCAGTGTTTGAAAACAGTTTTTGATAGGGCAAAACTTCCGAATTTCAGTTTGCAGCTTCTTCTTTGGTCAATGTTTCCCATGTGTTTTTTTTTCGTTTTTTATAACAAGAAACATTGCAAAACTTTTGGCGAGAAGCTCCACGATAGTGATAAGGAATATAGCGGATGGTCTCACGCTGTCTTCCGGCAGTCGAGGCGTTCCAGAGGCGTAGCGATGCATTGAATTATGTTGCGGATCATGTGGAGTTTCACATCACGGGAAACCAAGCTCTCTACATTAAGTAAAACGAATCAATATTAGTATAATCCATTGTGTTCTATGCTACATCCTTAACATTATGTATCCTATTAGTATATTATTGCCATATATTTTATTTGTGAACTAAAAACCGTAACCCTGATGATGCCTGGCACAGCTTCTGCAAGTAGTTGAAATCGAAACCATAGATTTAAAGTTCCTCTTCGCAAGTCAGGATGAAGAAAGTTGCCAAAGTAGCAGATTGCGTCTCTCTTCATTTGCAGCCCGGTATTCCATCCCCAAAAATCGGATAAGTGCGGAAAGAATTTATGCTCAGCCAAACTTAATTTGTTTCGAATAATTTCTCATCCTCAGATTGGTCGACTGACTGACTGATTGCCAAAAGATTCGCCCTAATACAATCAGTTGCCATCGTGTAAGTAGATTTTAATGCGGATTTTCATTTTCTCAGCATTTTGGCTACATGAGCGGAAAATTCACCCCCAATTATCCGTCTGGCTGGCAAACATCCCTTGGCCACGACGAACCTAGTCGGAACCTCGATAAATTAAACGATTCTCGGTGAAAAGCTTATTTAAGTGACGGGGCGAAGCAGAAGGGACCGCGCTATCTCTCGAAAAGTCGTGAATAATTTCTATGGTTTAAATCGTGTTTTGTTCCCGCTCGAGGGCCGCATCGGATGTGGGAAAAGATGAACGACGTGGACGAGCGCCAGAAAAATCAGCAATGCGGAACGAAGAATTTTGATCGTTTTAAGAAGAATACTCCTTTGGATGTTCGGACTGTGAGTTGTCCTTTGGATTGCACACATCTGCTGCCTTCGTTTGGGGTTTAGGGACGGAAAACGGAAGGACAGCACGGAATGCGCTGGAAAGTGGCTTGTTGTTGCTCGTCCCCTGAATGGCTTACCCGTTTTCTTGCTCGCTCAATTGCCATCATTTTTGTTCCTCAAGATTCTGGGTTCGGGGAGCTTTCTTTTGTTCCGGTCTCCAAATTGTACGACGATAACAAAAAATACGGGCCCAAAAGGACAACAACGGAGATTGCTACAAGGTTGCACAAGTTGGTGAATAAGAAAAGACATCTCGATAATGTGGGACTCTCTTGAGAGATAGGGTAAATCACTACTTGGGCCTATGGACCCCATTCCCGGCTCACTGCACAGGTAGCTAATGATTTATACTGTTTAGTAGCCGTAGGTTTATGATTGATCATTTTAAAAAAGTCTCCTATTTATCTCGCACAATACTCAATATTTTTCAACCATTTATTTCACTCCTAATCGATTCAATTATAGAAAATAAAAATGTAGATTTCAAACTTTTGCTCTTCGTTGCAACACCACTGAGCCGAAGTGATTCTTTCCACTTTTACAAAACGGTATCATCAAATAAACACCTACCTGAAAATCGTCACAGTGCTCGATACAACCATTGCTTCAGGCTGTTTATCACCACACAATAATGCTAAACTCACGCACTTTAATCTTTTGTGATTGTTCGTATCACTAGATTTTATATAAACATATTGGAATACATTTAAAAATGTATCCTCAAACCGAACAAAAAATCACTTCGGCCCAAGAACTTCTAGCTGTACAGTGCTGCCAAAAGGCCATAAGTCTTATTTTAGTATGAAGATAATCCTTCATCGTTAATAGGAAAACTGTCTAATACGTTGAAGCTATCATGTTATTTATAATTCTCTCGATTTCAAAAGGTGGAAAAGAAATTTGGATGAGTAAATATATCTTCTCAACCAAATAAAAATGATTATGAATAATACCATCTGGCATCTTGTTGTCGTGGAACGTGCATATTTTTGTTTACGTCGCATTTTCTACCGTCCCGAGAGAGAGAATGAGAGTAAGATGTTGGGAGATTGAGTTAAATATTGCGTATGCCGAAGAGACTTGCGTATTCCGGATAAGCAATCGCCTGTGACTAAAATGAGTGCTGCACCATGTTAATTTAAATCAAATAAAAGCTTTTCCAAGTGGTGTTTAGCAAGAATAACTATTTTTGAAGCAGAGGTGAACCCCATCGCAATATTACACGGCCCACAAAATTCAGAAAAGTTGCCCCTAGTCATAAATATCAATTAAATAATGCAGTCGTGCGCATGTTAGGCCGGGAATGGGGTAAGAAACCCTATTTTGTGAAGGCAATGCACGGCTCGATAGTGACAACGGCGAAGGGATTATTTCGAGAAACAAATTGATGGAATGATTGTACGTGATCCGGATGGTTGTTGGTGCATTGCTGTAGCTGTTGATTTGAGTTGAACAAGTTCAAATGGAAAGTGATAGTTACATGTACGTATTTGGACCTTTTCATAATCATGCTATCGTCATCGTGGGTAACAATGGGCCAAATAGGGGTCAGAACGGGTCACTGTTTCGACAATTTAAAATGACTGCATAATTGAATAAATAGGGTTACTGCTCCTGGACTTCGCATATAGCTCCGATATTTAGCATTAGTATAAGCATTGAGCAATTCGCACAAATTCGTAGGTTGTACAAGCCCGGTTTATTGTATGAGAGTAGCATCACTTTCATCCGTTACCGCAGATATTGATTTGGGACTTATCACTATCTCTTAGATAGAAGCAATGCACTCTCCAATAGTCCAGGCCACGTCCTTGCGAATGCTGAGGAAGAGGAAGGATTGTTAGTTGGATAGACAGAGAACTCTACAACCTCTCAACGTTTGGGTGGTGCTAAACTCTTTGGAAGTTTATATGAAAAAGGTATGCAGAAACATCCTAAAACAGTGATTTGCAGTTCGACAACACAGTTTACGATCAAGAATCATGATACTCATTCAGCTCTTGTAGAATTAAATACAGAATGTTATGTTGAAAACCGCGAGAAGATTGAAGTTTATTAGGCAAAGATATCAGCATTTTACTGGAGTGTTGTAGGGGTGAATTTATTTCTTTTCAAAAGTAAAAGAAACGAAATATGCTCAAACCCCACTACAGAAAAATGTTAATAACTTAGCCGGGCAAACTCTCGCGGTTTTCTGCATAACATTCTGTATTAAATTTTTCAATATCTGAATGAGTATCATAGTTCTTCATCGTAAGTTGTGCCGTCCAACTGCAATTCACAGTTTTTGGATGTTTCTGCATACCTTTTTGCATACAACGTGTTTAGCACCGCCAAAGCGTTGACCGATTTGGCTGAAATTTTGTCCAGAGCATCAGGGCATAAAGTAGAACCGAATAAGAGCCCATCAAAAAAAAAAAATTAAAAAAAGTTTTTCCCATACTAATTTGAGCCACCCTATCCTATATTTATCACACAAAAAAAACCAAAGCAATGAAATGGAATTTGGTTTGTTTCTTATTTTTGTGATTTTTTTAATCAGTGAGCAGAAAAACAGCGATCCCTTAATATTTGGGTATTCCTGGCAAGATTTTTTTAAAGGCTAATAAATGAACATATATCATTACTTATGATATAATTAAAGGTAGAAAGTAGAAATCAGATTGTTGCCTTGGTATACAGGCACGACACGCAGGCACGAGAAATTTAACATGAACGGACATTCAACCAAATTTCCAACGGAAGTAATTTTTTGTGACGAAATTAATTACCTTCCTTCTGCAAAGCACCTAGTTGGAAGAAAGGGAAAACTATGAATATTGAAATTGATCTCTCTTCAAAATTTCCTGATTTCTAATCTAAAATCCATGCCATTTCCAATCCCGCCATCCGCTTTGATAAAATGGGATAGTTTCACTAGTTAGCGAAAAAAAGAACTCTAGCTTATATTTTCTTCGGGCTCTACAACTCCACTTGAACTTGGCCTGTTTTTCAGCTAAGTATTCTGTTAGCCTTTACTCAGCTATTAATTGAAAGCTTCTATATGCCCGCCATTTAATAAGTATGTATGTCGTGTGGCAAGCCCAATGGGTACACAATGCCCCGGTTGTCGAGAAAGTTTCCAACCCGAAAACATCCCAGACCGGACTGAAAACCGAATTCGTCATCTCCGGATTGGCAATCTTACGCCTTTGCTCACAAGGCTAACTGGAGACCTTTTTATGAAATCAATTTGTTCAAGCTGACAACCGTTACAATGCTTTGTGCTTTAACTGTAAATAAACTAACACTAGAAATGGGAATTTAAGACGCAGGGGGAATGACGTCTTCGGTAGGTTTTGTTCTATTATTTTAAGGAGGGATTTTGTTTACCAAATTTTATTAAATTTGGCTACAATATTCTTTGATATGTAAGACGAAAGTCGTTTAGGCGAAATTTGAGCATAATTAGTAATTATTTCCAAACAAAATCATCCGAATGTCCAACGAAAATTCATTCAAATTCCCAAAAAAAAAGTTAATTCCAATTTCAAACGGAGATTCATCCGAATTTCCAACGTACAAGCTTTGGATATTCGGATGATTTTCCGTTGGAGATAGACCAACGCAAATGAACTCCCCGAAGAAATTATGAAGTTTGAAAGAGTCACATAATGAACTTTTATTCGAGCGAATACCTCCCTCAACTGTCAAAATCCATTAGGTGAATGAATTTGATGAACTCTTGAGATGATTTTCCTTAAGTAATTTGAATAAATTTTCTTTGTAAATTTGGATGAAATTCAGCTGGAAAATGGGACGATTTTTTTAAATTTATTTGATTTTTACGCTGGATTGAAAATTTTCATCCTTTTTATTATTATGGACAGTACGACATGGACCATCCGAATGTTCAAAGGAAATTGATATGATTTTACAATGGAAATTCATCAGAATCTCCAACGAAAGTTCATCCGAACTTCCAACGGAATTTTATCTACAGAAGTTTATTCAAATTTTCAACGTAAATTCTTGCGATATTCTAATGGACATTCAACCAAATTGCGAACGGAAGTCCAGAGAAAATTCATCCGAAATTCCAGAGGAAATTCATCCGAATTTCCAACGGAAGTTCATCCGAGCTCCCAACGGAAGTTCATTCAAATTTTCAACATGAATTCATTCGTTTTTTGAACGGAATTTCATCCAAATTCCTATTGGAAATTCGTCTGAATTTCCAACGTTTCCGATGCGAGGACAGTTGAAATTCCGTTTTCCATTGAATTTCCGGTCTATTTTTGAATAATTTTCCGTTGGTAGTTTGGAATATTTCACTTTGGAATCTTGAATGAATTTCCGACTCGAATGCATCTTCGTTCGAAAATCGGATGAATTTCCATTTAGAATTTGGATCATGTCCCGTTTTCAATTTGGCTGAGCTTCCATTTGAAAAACAGATCAATTTCAGTGTAAATTCTGATGAATTTATGTTGAACATTCGATGAATTTTCTTTGGGATAGATTTTTATTTATTTTAGAATTTCGAATTGAATGGTTCTTTCGGAATTACCAAAGGAAATTTATGAGAATTAAAAACGGAAATACATTCGAAATCCAAATAATCCAACGATAATTCATTCAGGAATCAAACGAGAAGTCAACCAAGTTTCCAACGGTAATTCATCTGAATTTTCATTTTTAATTGATTTGAATTTCCAAAGGAAATTTATTTGAACTACCAACGGAAGTTCATTTGAGTTTCAAACGGAATTTCATCCTAATTTACGACAATGGAACGATTTCCGATGGAAAGACGGGTAGAATTCCATGTCAATCAAATTTCCTTTCTTATTTAGGGCGAATTTGCGTTGGTAGTTTGAAATAATTTTCGTCGGCATCTTGAATGAATTTCGGTAAGAATTTGGGATGAATTTCCGTTCATTGACTCGATTGAATTTATGTTTAAAATTCAGATAAATTTCCGTTGTGATTCTGGATGAATTTCCAAAGGAAAAAAATGCATTTGCGTTTGGGATTTTGATCAATTTTTGATTCGGTTTTGGTGGTGTAGTGTCGGGAGAGGCAAATAAAAACTCGTCAAAACTCATCAACACTTTTCATGCCTACTATGATAACAATCTTCTAAAAGCATTCAAAAATGTATTTAAAGTATAATACACTGCTGTTACTTGGTAATTCATGATACTACAGGTTGGTTGTTACTAACTCAAAAAAAAAAAATCCGAACTCACAAAGGAAACTTATGCAAATTAGAAATGGAAATTCACCCGAATTTCCATAGGAAATTCATCCAAATTTCCCACGAATATTCATCCCAAGATGAATACACTACTAGGTGTTCCAGTCTGCCAAATTTATGACAGAAAAGAGGGCGCGGTGAACAATTAATTTTCAGTGCGAAACGTAAACAAACTTGCTGGTTCTCCCACACTTAAATCTTGAATCTGGCAGATTGGAACACCTAGCGTTTTATCGGATATTCAAACAAAAAAAATATGTACATGTTCCCAACGAAAATTCATCTAAAAATCCAACGGTGATTTATCCAGACATATTATGAAAACTCATTCGATATTTCAACGAAAATTCATACAAAATCCCAGAGGAAATTCAATCGAACTCAAAAAGGAAAGTCATTCGAATTCAAAATAAAAATTCATTTAAAAAAATCAACGTACATTTTTCCAGAACTCTAAGAGAAGCTTATCCATTTTTCTATCATAAATTCATTCCATTTTCTACCAGAAGATATTCGAATCTTTGTCGGACATTCCTCCAAATCTCGATCGGAAATTAATCCGAAAACAAATATATCCAACGGGAATCCATCCGAATACTTATCGAAAATTCTATCATATTTTAATCGGAAATTCATTCATATTTACATCGGGGCTTCATTCGAAGTCCCCTCTCGGAATATAACCCGATTTTCTCTTGAAAAACCCTCCGTTTTTTTACTACTCTCACAAGGATTTTTTTCTTATATCCAGCGGAAATTCATTGGAAAATATAATGGAATTTGGACTACAATGCAAGAACAAAAGCAGTAAAGGTCTTCTAGGAGAAAAAACTTCTTTTACAATAATAAATAATATTTTTTTAAATTCAGTTTTTGGAAATGGAGAATAAAAATGTCATTCTTCCTTTATTTCTTCATTTATTCCTGGCTTCATTTGAAAACAATGAATAATTATTTAAATTTTTTTTATTTGTTCATTTTTTACTACATCATAACTTTATTTTTTTGTTTTTTTTTTATTCCTGGTTTTCTACTTTTCTTCATTTTATCACTTGCTTTGTTCTTTGATAATCGCCTATAGCTCAGTTTTCTACTAAAGACACTATAACCAAAGACGGGAAATGTTCCAATTGGAATTCCAAATTTACTGTCAGTGTCATTCCAATCGAGCAAGAGACCTGTCATTCCAAAATATCGCGCGCAACGTTTGGCAAGGGTTCATTTGAACCAGCACGAATGAATATGTTTGTATTAATATTTGAATATTTTTGGATGGATTTAGGTAAAAAAGTGTTCATATGTGGTTGAAAATCAATTAAACATGTTTATAGTGAATTGTGGCTTTTTATTGGGTGGTTGAACACGATACAAATAAAATATTTTAGAATTATGAAATTCGTATAGACCAATGTGAAAAGTATATCCAGCATCAGCAGTGTTGCGCACGCAGAGTTGCCTGGTGATTTATTTGTTCAGGGATCAGACTTCCCGTCTTTGTATATAGTGTCTTTATTTTCTACATTTTTTTTTTAAAAAATTGTAGTAGGCCTGGATTCTTATTGTGTTTTTGAATTATTGATGATTCCCATAAAAATTATCCCCTCAATCGATTCGTTAATTTATATAAGGTCAGCTTCCAATAAAACTTCCAATAAAAGGTCAGCTTCCAATAAAACTAATATTTTGACGCCTGTGCTTTTTTAAAAAGTTTGGCCTAACATTCATTCGTTTTTGGACCATCATCAGATTAATTAATCAGGCCTGATGCCGGTTCATACATGCTGCATATTTTCATCTTTTGTTTTCATTTTTAAAATGTTGACTTAAAAATATGTGTTCTTTAAGAGATATGACTAAGAATATGACCTAAAATGTATGGCGGGGAATGTCAATTGGGTCCTTAAGTCCTACCTCGTTTATGGTTGCAAACGATAGTGCATCGGTCAATAATACTTGAAACGATGTTATAAAAATTCTGTAAAAGTCTAAATCAGTAAAGATAATATTTTTGTATTTAAGACATATTAAGGCAAATTGGGTCCCAAAATGAAGAATCGATATTCGATTTTCTTTCAGGAAACGATAAAGTTAATCATCCTGAACGCGTCAGTTTTTCTTTCGACTCAAAAATCGAAAGGAACATTGTTTAATTTGAAATTTAAAATTAATGAAAAATGCTTCCTCAACATTATCGGTCTTGTTTGACATCAAGACAAAATTTTCAAAACGACTTATCTGCTTTTGTGAACAAAGATTCAAACGACGATTTGACGAATCTGATAGCTCTCCCACGCAAACTAACACCATCAACAGGTAGCGGAAACCTTCACCTACCTATTGGTGGTGTTGGTTTGCGTGGGAGAGCTATCAGATTCGTCAAATCGTCGTTTGAATCTTTGTTTACAATAGCAGATGAGTCGTTTTGAAAATTTTGTCTTGACATACGGAATAATATGATTCAAACGTGCCCTGCGGTGTTTTGCTATTGCGTTTGAATCATATTATTCCGTATGTCAAACAAGACGCGTTCAGGATGATTAAGGTGAAGGTGGGTTGAGTACCAAAACAAAGCTTTGAAAGTATTGGTACAATAAAAAGTGTCATATACTATAGTAGTATTGGTGTCGTCTTTACAAAAAAACAAAAATATTAGTAGGGTGGTTCAAAAAACCCAGCACTACCACGCTCACTCGATTCCGTCCCATGCTCCGAGTGTCCTCCAAAAACCGATTTGAACGAAAACTGGTTGAGCGCAAGGCGGTTCAAGTTTGTATGAAAACTAGTATGGGAAACTAAACCTTTTATTACACTGACTACAGTGCCTCCCCTCCAAACGCTGGCGAAAAGAGAACCCACATAGCTGAAAGCAACATTCCTGAGACTTCACTGAACGAAAACCGCACCGCAGGAAAGATCCATTGATTACGTAACGCAAAAATAGCATTTTATACTCCACTCACCCCCACGTCACACTTTTTGTATGAAGCATTTGCCCCTTGCGCGATTGTGTAGACTAGACTAGAAGTATCTGCCCCTGGTGCGATAGATATCACAGACAAATTCTGGGTATTTTGTTGAATTGCACGTTTCACTGATGCCTTCTGAGAAGCCTAATGATCATGCTAAAGATTCGCAACCTCGCTTAAAATCGACTCCCAACTATTGGAACGACCATTCTATATGGATTGTCTATGGAGTTGAAGCTCTTGAATATTTCATCCAGTCATATGGTCTCCCCCCTCGCCATCGCCCAATGACAGATTGCCAGAATCAGAATAATGTTAAATTAAACCTCGCATATCAACTGTCATATAAACCTGAAACGACCTGTACACGGTAAGCCTCTAATCAAACCATCGGATAACACCCAAATTATAAATCATAATCGACTGAGCGTGGCGGAACAAAATTATTTTTTGAACCACCCTAGTTATTAGTTTGCTGGTGCCAGTGCCGTTGTTTACATTCGCTCCGCGATAAGTTTTTAATCGTTTTTTTCGGGCAAAAATAGCAGTTTATATTAAGTTTTCGGTTTGAACAAGTGACTGATTTCGAAAATTGATGTTTAATTTGCATTCCATCAACATTTCGGGTTGTTTATGTGCGGAGAAGTGAGTAAAAACATGATATTTTAAGTGCCCTTTGAGAAGAAGTGAAGTGCAGTGACTAACCCACCAAATCGCGAACGGCTAATAAATTGGCACGAAACAGCTGATTTATGATATTATTTGAGTCGAAACACATAGGACTCTTTGGATAAACATGTTCATTATCACGGGAAGTGAATAAATATGCTGTGAACAGGTTAGTAATTTGAATATTAAACTTTTGTTCGATGCTGTTCGAAGCATTCGAATGCTGGTGGGAGAGGGGTGCGGGAGGTGTGGGGTTGACCCGTGGAAGGTCCGGTGCCATCTTGACTGCCATCGTGGTACTCTTCCAACTATGTCCTTAACTTTATCGTTTCCTGAAAAAAATCGAATCATTACCGTTCGATTCTTTATTTTAGGATCCAATTCGTGCATACATGCACTGTAGTATTTCCTCAGGTATGAAGTTGATGGATATCCGAAACGATGAATGATAAATGAATCTGGTACACTAAAACTTAAGCAAAAAATGAGTAATTTTTAATTGGCGCTTGGTGCAGAAATTTAACCACCCAAGGTATAGCTGTTTTCGCACATATCTTCACATATTCTTCTTCAATTGAAATAATCCGGATCGGACTATTCGCTCAGACGTTGAGGCAAAATCATTATTGTTTCATTATGCACGGAAAAGTAGCGATTTTCATACCAAACCATGATTCATAGTTTTTCTTCTAACAACATGGAGTGGTTTTTCTTCTAACAATAATAGTGAGAATTGAGAATTTAACGTTCGATCAAAAAACAATATCGGCCAATCATCTCCTCATCGAAAGATTTACAAAATTCAAATCTAAGATCTACGACGAGCTCAACGAGTATTTTTCCAAAACATTACCGGGAGAATCTTTTGAATTTCATCGAAAAAATCTAACAAACTTCCAGAAAATTCTTCAAGATTTTACTTTATTTGGAAATTTTTTGTCGATTCTCCAAGGGACCTTCTTTGAAGTTTCCACAAGAAATTTCTTGGAATTACCAAGAAAAATTGTTTGTTATTTCCGCGGAAAATTCTTAGGGATATATATGAGAAACTCTTCAGAATTTTCACAGAAAATTGTTCTAAATTTTTACGAGAAAATTTCCCGGAATTCGCACGGAAAATGCTTCAGAGTTTCCGCGGGATATTGTTTAAAATAAGAAATTATGGGCTTCACGAAAATCACGTAATATTTTGAGTTTTTGTTTGGCTTTCCGCCACTGTGCGTTTAGTGAAATGACATTTTCGACCAAATGACCTTTCGTCAATCGACCATTTCTATTAAAATAATTTTCAGTCATTATTTGACCAAATCGTTCGGTCGAGCAACATTTTCGACTGTGAGCCTATTTCGGCTAAATAGCATTTTGGGCCAGATGGGATTCAGCATAATGGCTTGTTCGGCCAGGCACTCTCTTGTCGTTTGGCCCAAAGTCAATCGGTGGAAAGCCATCTGTTCGAATGCCACTTAAATGAATACCACGTGAGGCCGAAAGTCATATAGTCGAATTCAATTTGGATAAATTTAACATTTGTACGAAACGCATATTAGGTCGAAAATGTTCTAACCGAAAATGTCATTTGCGAAATCCAGTCGAAAAGGATAAAAAGGAAAAGTCAATTGTCCTAAAAAGTCATTTGGCTAATATGCCGTTGAGCCGAAATGATTTGGTTAAAATGGTCGTGAAGCAGTAACAGCCTTTTGGGCTGAAAATGTCCTTCTGCTAAACAACCATTTCGGCCAAATACCATTTTCTGTTAAATGAATCGGCTCAATGGAATTTACGGCCAAATGAGTTATTTGGCGACATAGCCAAAGGAACTGTTCGACCACACGACATTTCTTGGCGTATGACCCTTCCATTCAAATGCCATTTTCGGCCATGTAACGTTGAGCTAGGTGGGCTTCGGCCAAATGTTTTCTTTTGGTCATTCGGCCAAACAACTTAAGGCCTTGTTTATGGCATGAATGCCAGACGACTGGTGAAGTGTCGGAAATAAATAAATAATAATAATAATAACTTAAGGTCTTGTGGTCTTCAGCCAAATGGTTTTCTGCCAAATGACCCTTCTTCGTTAAAAAATTACATTTCAATGGGAAATCCTTCGGAATGTCCACTCAAAGTTCTTCTTAGCTTTCACGGAGAGCTTTTCCAAATTTCAACGTGTAATTGTATTCAACGTGAAGGAAATGGTATTTTCTTGAAAAACTGTCTGGGGTTTCAGCGCAATGTTGTGGGGATACCAGTCGAGGACGAGCTCGGTGGTCTAGAGGCTACCGCTTCTGCCTTATAAGCAGGAGGTCGTGGGTTCAATTCCAGGCTCGTCCCTTTCCTACTATATATTTCTATGTAAGTTCTTTCTGTGTGATCAAGGAAAATATTCCATAACCTCCCGTGGACACCTTTGAGACGTCGTAGAGTTTTCTGCATTTTTCTTAAATAGGTGTTCAACTAACCATTTTTCCCCTTCCTCAGCATTCACAAGGACGTGGTCAGGACGGTTCTTGACTATTGGAAAGTGCATTGCTTCCATCTAAGAGATAGTGATTATTCCCAAATCTACATCTGTGGTAACGGATGAAAGTGATGCTACTCTCATACTAGGCTGGTACCACATACGAACTTGTGCAATTGCCCAATGCTTATTCATATAGTTGAAGATTCACGGAAATACGGGACTCAGAAATTATGTGGAGAATAAGAAATGCTGGGATACAGATATTGAAAGATTCAAAGAAGTGATACGACCTAAAAAATTTAAGCAAATAGAATCCAGTCATTTAGCTGTGCAGAGATTCGGAGGCTCAGAAAATCCAAAATTAAAAAAATTGAAATTAATGTAGGTATATTGATCTTTATGATCACAATTGCCAAAATGCAGAACATGTAATAGCCCATAATTCATAAAGATTTTTCAATTCAAATAATTTCAGGAAATTTGTTAAGGAGCTGAGCAAAGTTTTTCAGGTAGTTGAAATCCATCATCGTTAATCAAGACGGGTTTTATCGTTTGGAGTTATTTATAGAAAATAATAAATCAAATTTATTTGAGGGGCTATTGAAAAGAAGAGCACTAAATTCTTACGAATTTAACTTTTATTAGACCTACGAACCCATAAATCATTCATCGCTATAACGATCCACTCACGCATTTCTCTTCAAACATATAAAATGTGCCTTGTTCAATAAACACTTCATCACCAATATTTGAATAACGCAATCATTATAGACGTTTACCTCAGTAAAGAAAGAAGGCAGTCCTCGCCACCCGTTCAAGAGCGCGCAAACCTTATTGGGAAGGAGCAACCACCACGGACGAAAGTGAGCATTGGAGAAACAAAAAAAAATGACTTCTTGGTCGACCCTCCTTACCCTCCAGCTCACATTTAGTGCTACTCGTCTAGACCGAGGACCCGAGCTAACCCACAACAACAGGGTTCACAAGATACACAACAACACACGGCAGGACTACACAAGGTAAACAAACACACGCTCCCCGGTTGATGTGGCCAAACAAGCATCAACGCCGGTGGGCCCAGTCAAAATAGGCCCGAAGGTACAAACTAGATGGAGTATTGTGGTACAGGACGACGCTGTGCAGATAAGGGTGGTACCTGAATTGGAGCTAGTCTAATAAAAAATATAAACTGTGGAGGCTACAGACATACAAGTTCAAATTACTCCAATCATTTTATTGTATGGCTTATATGAGATACCCCAAACAACCAAACCCATTTTTGCAAAAAAAAATCTCGCTGTATGCAAATGCAAAATGCATCACCCTAAGACTGAGGTCGTTGTTGTTCAAAGTATGCCGCTAGGGCGCCGGCAAACGAGATTGCTTGATTGGGTTGATGTTGCACGAATTATGTGTGTGGTGTGGCAGCATCATGCCTCCCTACCCGCCATTATCAGAACCGACCAACAGCGCCGAACAAACGGCTGGGTGTAGGTGGGGTGTGTGTGTAGCCGACTGTAGTTCCGTGCGGTGCCCCTTATGTTTGCATGCGATGGAGCGAAACGCGCCCCAGGAAGTGCCATTCTGCACCCCGGCAAAAGGTGACTCCAGAGGCTGGAAGCCGGAGGAGGGCTGTCAGTTTGAAACCTCACACGCTGGCAGGGGACGGACGAGGGAGAGCATCGTGAATTGTGATCCTTTGGAGTTACTGACTGGTGTTTGCAAAGGATCGACTTTCTCTCGCCCGATATGCAACATTGGCGTGACACTCGGTTTTTTGGTTGTGGGTTCTAAAATAAGAGGTTTTTGGTGTTGCTGTCGCTTGTTCTGCACTGAACGACGACCGACGTGGAGACGAAGGGGACGAGAAGATGTAATTTGAACAGCATCCCTTGTAACGAGACTACTCTGCCTTTATAGCGGTCAAATTATTCCCTGGAGATGCGGTGTAATACGATGTTATTTTCTTGGGGAACAGCATAAGTATGGCGGGATTTTTCCTAAAAAGCATTTTCCGGGTTCGAATAACCGAATCCTCTTTAAGCAGATTCGTTTGGCTCCGATACGGTGGATACTGCCAGCCAGTCAGCAGTTTCGTCCCGAAAGAAAGCCCCTATATGCAGTGAACGAAACACGAAACACGCACTCATCATGGACCGGAAAAATCGATTCTGATTTGCATAATTTCTATTAGCACTTGAAGCCCCCCGAAGTGGAATTGAATGTGAGATTTTTCTTCGTTTTCCTAAAAAAAAAGAAACGTGAATCAATGAAGATAGACTGTTATTGCATCCTTCCTGTTCGCAGTGGGATACACATTTTCTACCGAAATAATCCTGGGCTCGATACATATTTCATCAGTTTCGGAATTCGAAATTGGGACAGCCGAAGATTCTGATTGGTGATGCAGCTGGGCAAATTTTTCACGGGAAGTATATGATGGAAAGCGACAGCAGAAGAGAGTACGTGAAAGTTGTACGCAATCGATTTGAAACTTTCCTGTTGCACGGTTCGTTTTCACTTTTCATGGCTTTTCTTCGCATCGGAAGTTTTATGAGAGGATCAGATGATAAGTTGTGACAGACAGTTTTAAACTTAATTATGTTAAATGGAATAGTTTGTCTGACTTTTATCTGCTTTTAGGGGATGTAACTAAAGTTAATTTAGTTCTTCATGGGGCCTTCCATAGCTCAGTGGTATATCGTGCATATTCAAAGTGAAAACAGATCCGATTCAAAATGTTATTTTTTTTGTGCTGGACTAGCCATTAAACACAAATGAACAAAAAGAGCTTGACTAGCAGTTGACAATCATCATCAAAGATAACTTATTCTCCACAATTTTTGAAACCGCCAAATGTTTGACATTCCAATCTACTAAATTGCCAACTTCTCTCTGTCCGTTTGCAGAATGATCAGTGATGGTAGGCGAAAGACTGATTATGGCCGATAAGCAACGCTACTCCACTCAGGAGACCATCCAGGTAAGTGCACTGCCATCATCATAAATCCATCCCGCGGGGATTCGGTCCAATGGGAAACTATTCATCATCCGCTGCCATTGTCTTGAGGCAAAACCCATGCAGCCGTGAGTTTTCCTCCCGAACAAATATTTGGGCCATATATTTTTTCCACCATGAACAAACTGACTGAAAGCGGCACAACAGCTGCCTTGGGACTGTTGGGAGGATGTCAGTCACCCGCTTCCGGTGAGTGGCGCAATACAAATGAAACAAGTGGTTGAGAGCATTTTGATGCCCGGCCTTCCGAAAGCTAAATATTCATAAGTAGGCAGCAAATGATTGGCTGTACAGTTTTTCCTTGTTCTCGCGATTTGCTCATGGAAAACAAGGCGCTGAGGAGGCACCATTTCCACATCACTAACGAAAAATAACAACAATCGTCGTCGTCGTCGTCGTCGTTTTAATATACGAGGCGAGAGACTAGCCCGGATGCCTGGAATTGTTCTACGGTCGTGTTTCCGATTCGTTTGTTCATTGAATTTAAATTAGCCTGATTTCCATCATAAATCTTTATGGTAGTCCCGTTTTCCGTTTGCCTGCTGCTGAGAACATAAGGCGGCAGGATGGGCGGATGGTATGACATGCTAAGTAAGTGGACTGGGAGTGATCAATGATGGGGTGGTTGGGGAGGAGGTCTTACTAAGTAGGGAAGTTTATGCGTCTTCAATATAGATTCTTACATATTCTTCTTTTTCTTCCGAGACCGTACGATTCTATTGGAAATTGGTCTGTCACGTTTTGCGTGCCTTCTCATGAATTTAATTTATTCTCAATTTGGAATGTAGGTTTGTTTACCCTTAACCAAGTTTGTCTTAACATTTCTAATAACAATATTACACGAGCATCTTTGCATTTGACCACGTTTCAATCTACTCTATCACTTCGACGCCATATTCAAGGAAATTAAGTTTTAAGTAGTTACGATTGCGTAAGATTAACAACTATCCGTTGTAGTAGATTAGTCTCGTTCTGGTGCAGCTTGTTTTTTCCTCGGAGGTGTCGACATCAGGCCTCTTGAAAGGAGGCTTCCAGGCCGCTTGAAAGGAGGCTTCCAGGCCTCTTGAAAGGAGGCTTCCAGCCCTTTTGAAAGGAGGCTTCCAGGCCTCTTGAAAGGAGGCTTCCAGGCCTCTTGAAAGGAGGCTTCCAGGCCTCTTGAAAGGAGGCTTCCAGGCCTCTTGAAAGGAGGCTTCCAGGCCTCTTGAAAGGAGGCTTCCAGGCCTCTTGAAAGGAGGCTTCCAGGCCTCTTGAAAGGAGGCTTCCAGGCCTCTTGAAAGGAGGCTTCCAGGCCTCTTGAAAGGAGGCTTCCAGGCCTCTTGAAAGGAGGCTTCCAGGCCTCTTGAAAGGAGGCTTCCAGGCCTCTTGAAAGGAGGCTTCCAGGCCTCTTGAAAGGAGGCTTCCAGGCCTCTTGAAAGGAGGCTTCCAGGCCTCTTGAAAGGAGGCTTCCAGGCCTCTTGAAAGGAGGCTTCCAGGCCTCTTGAAAGGAGGCTTCCAGGCCTCTTGAAAGGAGGCTTCCAGGCCTCTTGAAAGGAGGCTTCCAGGCCTCTTGAAAGGAGGCTTCCAGGCCTCTTGAAAGGAGGCTTCCAGGACTCTTGAAAGGAGGCTTCCAGGCCTCTTGAAAGGAGGCTTCCAGGCCTCTTGAAAGGAGGCTTCCAGGCCTCTTGAAAGGAGGCTTCCAGGCCTCTTGAAAGGAGGCTTCCAGGCCTCTTGAAAGGAGGCTTGCCTCTTGAAAGGAGGCTTCCAGGCCTCTTGAAAGGAGGCTTCCAGGCCTCTTGAAAGGAGGCTTCCAGGCCTCTTGAAAGGAGGCTTCCAGGCCTCTTGAAGGAGGCTTCCAGGCCTCTTGAAAGGAGGCTTCCAGGCCTCTTGAAAGGAGGCTTCCAGGCCTCTTGAAAGGAGGCTTCCAGGCCTCTTGAAAGGAGGCTTCCAGGCCTCTTGAAAGGAGGCTTCCAGGCCTCTTGAAAGGAGGCTTCCAGGCCTCTTGAAAGGAGGCTTCCAGGCCTCTTGAAAGGAGGCTTCCAGGCCTCTTGAAAGGAGGCTTCCAGGCCTCTTGAAAGGAGGCTTCCAGGCCTCTTGAAAGGAGGCTTGGGCCTCTTGAAGGAGGCTTCCAGGCCTCTTGAAAGGAGGCTTCCAGGCCTCTTGAAAGGAGGCTTCCAGGCCTCTTGAAAGGAGGCTTCCAGGCCTCTTGAAAGGAGGCTTCCAGGCCTCTTGAAAGGAGGCTTCCAGGCCTCTTGAAAGGAGGCTTCCAGGCCTCTTGAAAGGAGGCTTCCAGGCCTCTTGAAAGGAGGCTTCCAGGCCTCTTGAAAGGAGGCTTCCAGGCCTCTTGAAAGGAGGCTTGGGGGCCTCTTGAAAGGAGGCTTCCAGGCCTCTTGAAAGGAGGCTTCCAGGCCTCTTGAAAGGAGGCTTCCAGGCCTCTTGAAAGGAGGCTTCCAGGCCTCTTGAAAGGAGGCTTCCAGGCCTCTTGAAAGGAGGCTTCCAGGCCTCTTGAAAGGAGGCTTCCAGGCCTCTTGAAAGGAGGCTTGGCTCTTGAAAGTAGGCTTCCAGACCTCTTGAAAGGAGGCTTCCAGGCCTCTTGAAAGGAGGCTTCCCGACCTCTTAAAAGGAGGCTTCCAGGCCTCTTGAAAGGAGGCTTCCAGGCCTCTTGAAAGGGGGCTTCCAGGCCTTTTGAAAGGAGGCTTCCAGGCCTCTTGAAAGGAGGCTTCCAGGCCTCTTGAAGGATGCTCACGGGCCTCTTGAAAGGAGGCTTCCAGGCCTCTTGAAGGATGCTCACGGGCCTCTTGAAAGGAGGCTTCCAGGCCTCTTGAAAGGAGGCTTCCAGGCCTCTTGAAAGGAGGCTTCCAGGCCTCTTGAAAGGAGGCTTCCAGGCCTCTTGAAAGGAGGCTTCCAGGCCTCTTGAAAGGAGGCTTCCAGGCCTCTTGAAAGGAGGCTTCCAGGCCTCTTGAAAGGAGGCTTCCAGGCCTCTTGAAAGGAGGCTTCCAGGCCTCTTGAAAGGAGGCTTCCAGGCCTCTTGAAAGGAGGCTTCCAGGCCTCTTGAAAGGAGGCTTCCAGGCCTCTTGAAAGGAGGCTTCCAGGTCTCTTGAAAGGAGGCTTCCAGGCCTCTTGAAAGGAGGCTTCCAGGCCTCTTGAAAGGAGGCTTCCAGGCCTCTTGAAAGGAGGCTTCCAGGCCTCTTGAAAGGAGGCTTCCAGGCCTCTTGAAAGGAGGCTTCCAGGCCTCTTGAAAGGAGGCTTCCAGGCCTCTTGAAAGGAGGCTTCCAGGCCTCTTGAAAGGAGGCTTCCAGGCCTCTTGAAAGGAGGCTTTCGAGCCTCTTGAAGGAGGCTTCCAGGCCTCTTGAAGGAGGCTTCCAGGCCTCTTGAAGGAGGCTTCCAGGCCTCTTGAAAGGAGGCTTCCAGCCTCTTGAAGGAGGCTTCCGGGCCTCTTGAAGGAGGCTTCCAGGCCTCTTGAAAGGAGGCTCTGAGCCTCTTGAAAGGAGGCTTCCGAGCCTCTTGAAAGGAGGCTTCCAGGCCTCTTGAAAGGAGGCTTCCAGGCCTCTTGAAGGAGGCTTCCAGGCCTCTTGAAGGAGGCTTCCAGGCCTCTTGAAAGGAGGCTTCCAGGCCTCTTGAAAGGAGGCTGAGGCTTCCGAGCCTCTTGAAAGGAGGCTTCCAGAGCCTCTTGAAGGAGGCTTCCGGGCCTCTTGGAAGCAGGCTTCCAGGCCTCTTGAAAGGAGGCTTCCGGGCTTCTTGAAAGGAGGCTTCCGGGCCTCTTGTCAAGAGGCTTCCAGGATTCTTGAAAGGAGGCTTCCAGGCCTATGAAAGAAGGCTTCCGAGGCTCCTTGAAGGGGGCTTCCGGGCCTCTTGAAAGGAGGCTTCCAGGCCTCTTGAAAGGAGGCTTCAGGCCTCTTGAAAGGAGGCTTCCAGGCCTCTTGAAAGGAGGCTTCCAGGCCTCTTGAAAGGAGGCTTCCGAGGCCTCTTGAAGGAGGCTTCCAGGCCTCTTGAAAGGAGGCTTCCAGGCCTCTTGAAAGGAGGCTTGAGCCTCTTGAAAGGAGGCTTCCAGGCCTCTTGAAGGAGGCTTCCAGGCCTCTTGAAAGGAGGCTTCCAGGCCTCTTGAAAGGAGGCTTCCAGGCCTCTTGAAAGGAGGCTTCCAGGCCTCTTGAAAGGAGGCTTCCAGGCCTCTTGAAAGGAGGCTTCCAGGCCTCTTGAAAGGAGGCTTCTGAGCCTCTTGAAAGGAGGCTTCCAGGCCTCTTGAAGGAGGCTTCCAGGCCTCTTGAAAGGAGGCTTCCAGGCCTCTTGAAAGGAGGCTTCCAGGCCTCTTGAAGGAGGCTTCCGGGCCTCTTGAAAGGAGGCTTCCAGGCCTCTTGAAAGGAGGCTTCCGGGCCTCTTGAAAGGAGGCTTCCTGAGCCTCTTGAAAGGAGGCTTCCAGGCCTCTTGAAGGAGGCTTCCGGGCCTCTTGAAGGAGGCTTCCAGGCCTCTTGAAAGGAGGCTTCCAGGCCTCTTGAAAGGAGGCTTCTGAGCCTCTTGAAGGAGGCTTCCAGGCCTCTTGAAAGGAGGCTTCCGGGCCTCTTGAAGGAGGCCTGAGCCTCTTGAAAGGAGGCTTCCAGGCCTCTTGAAAGGAGGCTTCCAGGCCTCTTGAAAGGAGGCTTCCTGAGCCTCTTGAAAGGAGGCTTCCGGGCCTCTTGAAAGGAGGCTTCCGAGCCTCTTGAAAGGAGGCTTCCGCGCCTCTTGAAAGGAGGCTTCCGAGCCTCTTGAAAGGAGGCTTCCGAGCCTCTTGAAAGGAGGCTTCCGAGATTCTTGAGGCTTCCGGGCCTCTTGAAAGGAGGCTTCCGGGCCTCTTGAAAGGAGGCTTCCGGGCCTCTTGAAAGGAGGCTTCCGGGCCTCTTGAAAGGAGGCTTCCGGGCCTCTTGAAAGGAGGCTTCCGGGCCTCTTGAAAGGAGGCTTCCGGGCCTCTTGAAAGGAGGCTTCGGGGCCTCTTGAAAGGAGGCGTCCGGGCCCCTTGAGAGGGGGCTTCCGTGCCTCTTGAAAGGAGGCTTCCGGGCCTCTTGAAAGGAGGCTTCCGGGCCTCTTGAAAGGAGGCTTCCGGGCCTCTTGAAAGGAGGCTTCCGGGCCTCTTGAAAGGAGGCTTCCGGGCCTCTTGAAAGGAGGCTTCCGGGCCTCTTGAAAGGAGGCTTCCAGGCCTCTTGAAAGGAGGCTTCCGGGCCTCTTGAAAGGAGGCCTTCAGGCCTCTTGAAAGGAGGCTTCCGGGCCTCTTGAAAGGAGGCTTCCGGGCCTCTTGAAAGGAGGCTTCCGGGCCTCTTGAAAGGAGGCTTCCGGGCCTCTTGAAAGGAGGCTTCCGGGCCTCTTGAAAGGAGGCTTCCGGGCCTCTTGAAAGGAGGCTTCCGGGCCTCTTGAAAGGAGGCTTCCGGGCCTCTTGAAAGGAGGCTTCCAGGCCTCTTGAAAGGAGGCTTCCAGGCCTCTTGAAAGGAGGCTTCCAGGCCTCTTGAAAGGTGGCTTCCAGGCCTCTTGAAAGGTGGCTTCCAGGCCTCTTGAAAGGAGGCTTCTTGGCTATTAGAAGAGAAAACGCCGTGTTAAACCAAACCAATTTTTAAACCAAAATTGAAATCTCAAAAAGCAATCATGATTTCACAGAGAATTGCTCACGTGTGGAAACTAAAGAGAGAAGCGCCGTAAAGGACATCCACATTTTCTCCTTTCAACCGAACTGCAAAATGCCCTATGGATTTTTGCTTGTGACTATCGTGGCTGATATAAGCGTAACAAATTAGTCTACAATTCTACATTTATGAGGGCTACGAAGTACCGTGCGTCTCCACACGCATCCATGCGTTGTTCATACTGAAAACGAGCGATAAGTACGCCTGATTCAATGTTCCTTAATTGCTCGTTAGCATGTGTTTTGACTCCATGAATTTTCCAAACAGAATACCACTACTTGAATAACATGAATGTATCTGGGATTTCCATCAATTTTGAGATGGCTATCTTGGTTAAATGTTGCATTAGAGTAAAAATATCCATGAAAATCGTTAAAATTCCATTAAATAGTTCTTCCGTACTTAATATAACTTATCGGGTTATCATTTGGCACAGAAATAGAGCATTATTATTATCAAAATGAAGCCTTCCAGAAATAGATCGTCAATGATGCCCCCAAAAAAACACCATCCAACTAATTTAATTAGTGCATCAATACTTGATTGTGATGATGAATGTATGAAAATGATGATGAACAAAACTTTCCTAATATAACAAATGTCTCGACGGCTTCCCGGTGGTGTCATCATACGCTTGACATTTGGCTTTAATCGATTACCGCTTTGTTCGTATCAAAGCTAACATTTACCAACAGACCGGCCAACCGAATAAATGAGAAAAGTTTCCCACTTTCTTCTTAAACATTGTTTTTTTCTCTGTGTCGTGTTCAGTTCTAGTAGTTACAAGTTTCAGGTTGTCAAAACGCCTTCCGAGCATGAATAATGCAGCCTCCCCCTCGCTCACAATTCAGGGTGTGAAAAAAAATGCTAACCAAACACGACCACAGATCTCCCCAATAGCAGAGAAAGCATGGAAAGAAAAACGAAAAAGGATCGCAAAGTGGCAAAAAGTAGCAGGAAATACTTCTGCAGAATGTCACCAGCTGGTCCCGATGAAAAGTGACTTTCTGAAATGAAGCAAGAAAAGGGATGAAAAAGAAAAACCAACTGCTCGGAGGTAAGCCGGATTTTTATCAAGAAAACAAATTAATGCTAATCAGTGTAATTTACTGTGGGGCGGTGGGGGTGTACCTTTTCCAGTAATTGCCGGTTGGAATAAATGAAGTGCAGCTGCTACCTGAAATCAACTCCATTATTTGAATATAGCAATGTTCTGGTTGTGGGGTAAAAGTTTGGATCTATGTGAAAGTAAATTTTCGAAATTAAATTTACTACAAAATGTATATACACAATTTGCACGGCCGAGTAAACAAAGGCCGGTGCATAACAACAACTTGTGCCCGCCACAGGAGGATGCAAGAAAAACCCATGTGTACCCTTTTCCACTCGATGGAACTAAATAAATGGAGAGTTCGGACGGCGTCAGTCTTTTCACTTCCGGTCCTGCAGGGACAAACGACGAGCCCCAACAGGCATTTGCCATTCATCTAATGAACACCTCGTCTGTCCTCCCAGTGTTTCCTCTCGGATGATGATGGGATTGCTGCTGCTGCTGCTCGGGCTGTTTATGAACGGGTCATAGCTGGATCGGAAAAAACTGATGCTGTGAAGAAGTGTGTAGTCGGTTGTAAACTCTTCCCCGACTGTCCTGGTTTGTACGATGCATCAGCTAAGCGTGAAATGGAGGGAAGGCGTAGAAAGGTACTCTACACGCCCGTACAATTATTTTATTATCGTGCTAACTTTTTTTTTACGAGCAAAGTTCATATATTGCGAGCTGCTAGTCAGTGCAGACGCAGACAAAGCCGCGAGGGTGTAAAACGTAAAGATGATATATTGTTATTAATTTTATTGGTTATTCATAAGGTCGTATAAACTTGTTATGGAGGGGTTGCCACCGTGAAAACAATGGAAAAATCCATGGGACTAGATAGTTTATCGTATACAAGCACAAATAGCGCATCTGATTGGAGCTGTGTCTAGACTGATTGGAGGGAACAAAGCATTCAATCAGTTTCGTTTTGGCGCAAATCCCAAACATGACTCATATTCCGAACATTGGCGTTTTGGCACCCTAAAACTAAAAATACCATCGGTTATCAGTTCTGAGCATCAAGATTAAGATTACAAATTAATTCAAGATCCTATGGAGAGAATTACACGAATAAAGCCGAAATGGCCATTTAAAAGCGAGTGTTCGGAGTATGAATAATGTTCGGAATTTGAGTCAAAACGGTATCCTCTATTATGAAAAAAAAAAACTTTTGGTCCATGATAATCATGCAAACCGTATCATAATAAGAGTGGCCATATTCCATTTTTCCAAGCCACAATGATTAAGATTTTAGTATGCCTCTGTTAACACTGTTTGCCGCTTAATCTTTATTAAGAATGTTTTTATTTAAAAAATGCGAGTATCATCTTTATAATGAGTAGATTCTATAAAACTACGCATTGCATGTTCGTAATTTACGTTCTGGCTTTATTCAAACACTCAATGAACAGTATTTCAAATGAAAATGCAAAACCAAAACGTGTGACTTTATGTTTTATTTATGAATGGATCTCAGTTGTGCTATTTCAAATTAAACAATAATTTCCTAAAAAATAGTTCTACATGCAACGGTAAAAAAAAAGAAGTGTAAGTGACAAAAACTTAGGGAACTTCCATAAATTAAGTAACGCTCAGCGGGAGGAAGGGGGGTTGCTGAAAATGTGACGATCCATAAAAAATGTAGATGCCTCATACAAAAAGTGCAACATATAAGCGAGGCGAGAGTTGAAAATGGCCATTTTTGCGTTACGTAATTAATGGATCTTCTCTTAGTTTTTAAAAGAAGGTTCAAAGGTTTGCAATACGACGCTATTCACTTACCAATGGGTCCTGAGCAACGCGGATTCTCGCTTTAGCCTTGACATGTGCCCAAGTCAGATTATTCCATAGAGTACCATTTATTTCTTTGTTGAGGCTTCGTTGCCACGAGCTCCGGGTCTGTGTCTGTTGCGATGACCCGTTTGGCTGACCCGACTTCATTTACGTTCCGGATTTCTGTTGATATCGGTCTTAGAATACATTCTTCCATAACACCAGTGACTACTCGAATAGGGTAAGGTAAAGCTCCATTATACAGGGCTATGTATGTAAAAGCCTCGTATTGTGCATCGATGAGGCAGATGATTTGTTCCGGATTTGCACCACAGATTTTCGTTATTCAGACGATCATAAGCTTTTACGTTGTCAATGAATACCGAAAGGAGGGATACGGAGCGTGACAATATGATTCCCACAAGATCTTCTGGCACTGAATCCTGCATCCCGAGTAGCACATTTGTACAAATTTGGTTGCAGTAACTGGATTGTGACCAAATTCACTCACATAAGAATTTCGATAACTGATTCGAAACACGTGCGCTACTCGGGATGCTGCCGCCGGAGAATTATGTCAATCTCCTTCTGTATCCGATTTAGGATGACTTCGTGCTGAACTTTGAGAACAATGCACATTTATTGCAGAATAGCGATCGACCCCGGAAACATTAATGGATTTCATGCTTCGGATGGCTACTTCAATCTCTTGCAATCACATTGGTCCAGGTAGGAGACAAAGTGGTAATAAGTTTCTCAAGCCGAAAATAGCAGAGATAAGAAAAAAACTTTGTTCTACAAAGTTGTTCCTAACGGTAAGGAGCTTATTAAGGTTTTAATAAAAATTGGGGTGGGCCACATTCAAATAAATGAAAAACAAAACTTTTGCAGAGATACGGGTATACAATGTTCCGCAAAGTTGAAGTTCAGCCAGATTCCAAAAATTTTGCTCAAAAAAACAATTTCTCTAGCTCTTAAATTGACTGATTTAGAGCAATTTTCCCAAGTTTACTTTACAGATTGAAAAAATGTTTGCGCCATTCAACTTTTTTTTTTTTGCAGAAAAACCTCAATAACTTTTGAATCGCATGAGATACGGCAACGCCAAGTCCATGAAAAGTTGCGCCCTGCAAAGCTCAAAAAGTGGCCTGAACATCACATTGTTGAGAAATTTGAAACAAAAAAGTTAGAGCAAAAAAACTTTTTTTTTAATGGTTGCGTTGCGTTGCGTTGCGTTGCGTTGTAACGGAGTATTTCGTAGATTGCATACTGATAGTTGTCATGTATATTCTTTACCTTTCTTACCCCAATTGCTTATGGATTTCCATTTGGGATTCTATGGAAATCCAATTGGGGGTCCAAAATGATAAAACATGAAAGCTATCATTGCCGGCCACGCCCATCTTCTCCGTTACTAGGAAAGGGAAGGAAATGATGACATGACATCTACTTAACGAGAGGCCAGCGACTCACCGACGCCCTCATAGATGTCAAGGAATTGGATGGTGGGTAGGGTATGTGGTTTAGGAGTATCATTATAAGCAAATGATAGAAAATTTGTGGAAATACGTTGGGAGTGATTTTGCTAAGAAATTTATGTCACTCCATTATCCTTGCCGATGATTTTCCTCGGATGGGGCGAAGGTATTAGCCTTGCCCTGGCTAATAGCCTAGGTTTAAGCGCCTTTGCTCGCTCTCTGAAACGAAAAAAGAGCAAAAAGAAATTAAATTCCCCTTCCCCCCTGATATGATAATAATTTTGATCAACAAATGAATTCTAAGTGGATGAATAAATGATCAAACGGCTGCAAACAAGCCTCTATTGTCGTAGCAGAAGCAAACCCGCCTCAATACGACAGGCAGGCGTTTGAAGGCACATGTTTGTGATTCAAACGCGATCGACTGTTGTTCAATTTCGATACACATAGTTGGGTAGAGAGAAAAGATGAGAAATATTGCCAATAAAGTAGGATTCGATGGATACGGGGAATTGACTCATATGCCACCGTTATTAGCTAGTTGGAATATTGGAATATATTGAAGAAAAAGATGAAACTATATTATTATGAGAATATCGATACATAAAATATGGAAATATGAATATATAATAATGTAAACATAATAATATAAAAATATGTAAAGATAATGAACTATGACATCGATTCAACGATAATCTTACGAATAAGGTGAAAGAATCGCAAATCGTTTTAATTGTAAGTGAATATGAGGGCATTTTGCTTTTTTCTCCATTGCAGCTCAATAATAAATGACTTATATTGACTTGTACAGTAGTATTCGTTCATAAATTTCCTGCAAGAATTATATGATTTCATGAGTAAGGCCTTTTTGCCCCATGGTTCAACTGCCTTCCCCTATTTAGAACCAATCAATCCGGCAACAATGCGCCTGAGCAACAGACGTAAGGGACGGAAATAGAATTTACCGCCCAAGCAGTCCCCTTTATAATTTTTAGTGGGAGTAAAGTATATAACGTATCACATCAAATTACTTTACATCATACGGCACAGCTCATAGGATTAATACTCTATTAAAGGGACCATGGGGTTAGGAAGTACATAAAAGAAAACGATCATCACAGAAAATACCTTCATATAGTATGAAAGATGAAAAAAATATGAGTAGGAGAGGGTTCACTGTATAATTTTAATATGAAAAATAAACGAAATGTATAGAGGAATAATGAATGAATGAAAATAATGAATAAAATGAAGAAGATGGATTAATTGAATTAATTGAATAAGGGCTTGGATATAAATATGTATCACCGTATTTTTATCTGAGTCGCCGTTGAACTAGTGTGCACTCTCGTCCTCTCGTCGGAACTAATTGTTCACTTACCTATCTCTACGACCTGTCAAACCATGACCAAGTTTTTCGACCGTTAAGTCCAGCACTTCGCTGAGCAATTTTACCACGTCCATTGGTCGTCTATTCCGGTACCTCGCCATACTCCGCAGACCGGATTCGCCAACATCATCTATCGTATTGTCCATAGTAGAATCCAAATCTGGCGCCATATTTATTGGCCGTCTTCTATTGCTGCCGTTTTCAGCATACTCTGGTCTTGATGGGAGGTCACCGACTTGAATTAGCCTCATAAAACAATTCAAAAAGCATTTTATTGGAGGCGGAAAAATGCTGTCAAAAAGACACACTTCCGTTCTTGAGCCTTGACTACTACGATCTCTCCAAAAAAACTTTTTTAATGGTCACTCTAAGAAAACTTGTGAAAATTGCTTTAAATCAGTCAATTTAAGAGCTAGAGAAATAATTGTTTGAGCAAAATTCTTGGAAACTGGCTGAACTACAACTTTGCGGAACATTATATACCCGTACCTCTGCAAATAAAAAAGTTTTGTTATTCATTTTTTTTTTCAAATGTAGCCCACCCTATTTTTTATGAAACCCCCAAAAAGCTCCTTACAGTTAGGAACAACTTTATAGAACAAAGTTATTACCGCTTTGCATGCTACCTGGACCACTGTGAATGATGAGGCCTCAGGTTTGACAATGATAATGCGTCGCGGATCATGCCTAGATGAAAATGGTTGATCTGACGTTGAAACTTAAACACGTTGTTCGACGTTTTAGCTGATCAGTTGGGTCGGTGAGATACTCACCTGTCGCGCCTTTCCCTGGCATATTTGGATTCATCTATGCTCCACTTAGGCGTCATAAGATATCGTAGAAGAGGCGTAAATCGCAGGTTGTTGTGGCTTTTTCCTCTTCGTCGGCCAGTAAGCTTACCCACGCTTGATTGGCCCGTATGCATAGGCGTTCAACTTCCTTCTCTGGAGCCGAATACCGTTGATGAAACTCATATATAGTTCATCTGCGGTTCGTGCACTCAACCCTATCGCGGTCTTGCTACTCACACTTCCTAATCTTCCACCAAGTTGAATAAGTGTTCCACTCTTTTCGCTCTCACCAATGATGTTCTCGTTGGTTTCGATAAAGGCCTTCTTTGTGGCGTTATGATCCACTGTATTCGAAAAAGCTATTCATCACCGCTTACTTGAGTCTGCCGAAAATCTCAACATCTTGCTCGAGGAACCGTTTGGTTTCCGTCGCGGTTGGTCACTACTGACTCGAGTTACCAATGTCCTCAGACGGAACAAGTTTGTCTCAAAATATCCGCCATGGCCTTACTCGATGTTGAGAAGGCATTCGACAATGTATGGCATGATGGCCTGATGTTCAAACTACAACGCTACAATCTTCCCAGCTACCTGGTGAAAATCATCAACAATTACCTATCGGCAAGGACATTCCGGGTCTCAATCAGCGGAACGAGTTTCAATGCGTACAACATCGTCGCAGGCGTCCCCCAGGGCAGTATCCTTGGGCCCCTACTTTTAAATCTGTTCACCTCCGTCATGCCAGAACCTCCAGAAGGCGGCATTCTGTCTGTGTTCGCAGATGATACCTCCATCGTCTACAATGGAGCTCTCGTGGCAAAACTCCAATGAAGCCTGGATGCCTTGACAGAGTACCTCACCAGCTGGAAGACCTGTATCAACGCGGCGAAGACCCAGGTCATCATTTCCCCCACAAATTCCGCCTGGGGACTGCAAAATCATCCTCAATGGCACGACTGCGGAATGGGTCAATGAGGTGGACTACCTTGGCGTGATCCTCGACAGCAAGCTTATTTTCAGGCAACAGGTTGACAAAGTGTAACATTTTGTTGAAACTACTGGACCCTTTGATCAATCGTCGGTCATCATTGTCCCTGAAAAATAAGCTTGCTGTCTACAAGCAAATAATCCTTCCTGTCATCAAATACGGCATGCCGGTCTGGGAGAGCTGCGCTAAGACCTCAAACTTCAACAGATCCAAAATAAATTCCTGAGGGTGATCCTCAACACCCCTCCCAGGGCAAGAACATCCGAGGTCCTCTGTCTGTCCGGGAGAAAAACCTTACATGAACTCTTTGGTGAGTGTAAAGAAAAGTTTAGAGTCTGTTGCTTGCATTCGGATCAGGCTCCAATTTGGGCGCTAGTTCCAATCTAGGTTATCAAATTTTTATTGTAAATATTGTAAACTGTGTAAAACAAAAATTTAAAATAAATGAAATCAAAGTTTAAAAAAAGTTATGATCCACTGCTCTTCTACGCTAGCTAGCATGTGGTGAACCGCCGTCCTAGGCTTTCCGTAATCGGATTTGTTTAACTAAAATGCGGTGGTAAGCTGCGATGTCAACTCTGCATACATTCCGGAGGTAATGACGTCATATGACACGATCATAGTCCGTGTTTATCAGTGTCGATCTTCCAAATTGATTGAAGGTGCCAGTGTAGATCCTAATGTCACCCTAAGAAAAGTTTTTTTTACGATGGCATTGAGTTTTCTGGTTTTTTTTTTTCCTATAACTCGACTGTATCGGGCGCCGTATTACTTTGGATTACCGCCAACGGGGGTGTCATTGGGCCAAAATGTGGTATGCTCCAAGTAAATGTTACAAAGCTCTAGTAGTTAACATTGGAATCAAGTTTTAATTAGTTTGGTACAAGCTTGAATATTAATTTTACGCTGTGTGGGGAAAAAATAATGAACAATGGAAATTTTTTAAAGTTATATGTTGTTCAAAATTGGCCCATTCTCACCCCGCAAAGGGGGTGACATTG